>NC_057803.1:519398159-519598308 GCF_018294505.1 Triticum aestivum | reverse complement strand
CACGGCCGAACACCACCGTCGCCGCCGTTCGCCACAGCAGCCGTCTCCGGCCACCCCTCGCTCCCCCGACTAGCTCAGAAGCTCCGCCACGACCCCCTCTTCCTCCCCACCGCTCCACAGCTCCCCGGAAGCCCTGCATCGCCGCCACGTCGCCGTTCCCCTCTTCGGGCTCCGACCGTCGTCGCCGTCGAATTCGCCGTCTCCAGCGCGTCCCCGAGCCCGCTAACCATCCCTGCAGCTCCGCGGTGAGCCCCCGGATCGTTTCCCCCTTCTCCCCTGGTCTCTTTCGACCTCTAGGCCCTAGTTCCACCTTGGCTGAGAGCTCCACGCCGCCGGCGATGTCGCCGTCGTGGCCACGGTCACCGTAGCACCCAACAGAGCGCACTATCGTGCTCCCCACCTCACCAGGAGCACGCAGCACGCACTAACGCCTCCCCAAACCCCCTGCAACGTCGATTCCGACCGCACCCGAACTCCGGCAGCCGCAGCCGAGCTCGCCGCCGTCGACTCCGGCCACCCCAGGGCCAGCCACGGCCACCGTCCGACGCGCCGTCGAGCTAGCTATCCAACGCACCTAGCCGCACGCCGTTTGGAGCACCACAGAGGAAACCCGAGGCCCCTGCACGCCGCGGACCTCGCCGGCGACTAACCGCCGGCGGGTTTGACCTGTCCGACCTAAGGTTTGACCCCCCCAGGGTCACTGACGCGTGGGCCCTGTCGGACAGGTGGTTAGTTAGTACTAATTACCGTTAGTCAACCCCCCCTGACACTGACAGTGGGCCCCAGCGCCACTAATCCCTAATTAGGATTAATTTAAACCTGTTAAACCCCCCCTGTCACTGACGTGTGGCCCCCACACGTCAGGTTTGACTTCAGCCAGCCGCAGTTGACCACTGACGTCATGCTGACGTCATGCTGGCGCAATAATTATAATTTCTGGATTTAATTTAAATCAGGAAATTCCAGAATATTATTTAAACTTCAAAAATTCATAACTTTTATTCTGTAACTCCAAATTGGACAAATTATATATGAAAAATGATCAGAAAAATCCAATCTATCCATCTGTACTATTTTCATGCATGATCAAACAAGTTAAATTGATGTTTTAAGCAGAACAAGGATAAGCACTTAAAGAGACCATGTTTGAGTTTGAAATTTGAATCTTTGATTCAAATTTGTTCAAACCCTTCTGGTTTTAGTTGCATTAGCCCAACACACTCATATTGCCATGTTTCATGCATGCATCATATTGTTGCACATTGTTTGGTGATGCTTGTGTATCGATGTCCTTTGCGACAGGTTCTGCCTCCGAGGAGTACCGTGATTACCCTAACGAAGAACCGTATCAGTGCATCGAACCATCAGGCAAGCAACCAACCATTTGATCATATCGATACAATCCCATGTTCTCGCTCCTGCTCTCTTTTACTGCATTAAGACAACGCGTTTCAAACTGTTGTGTGCTACGGTAGTTGAACCCATTTCCTCTGCATGACCTGTCATTGCCACAGTAACTAGATGAAACCCACTAGCATGTGTAGGAGTTGATTGAGCCATGTGTATGTGTTGTTCCTACCTTGCTATGCCTGCTATGCTTAGAGTCGTGTCAGGTCTGGTTCATCTGGGTGATGGGCTAGAGTGAAATGTTAATGTCGGTAATGAGAGTGGTGTGGTGAACACGATTTGGTAAAGGTATCGATGAGAGGCCATGTAGGAGTACATGGTGGGTTGTTTCATTGAAGCCGACCTTAAGCACTGAGATCTGTATGTGTGATTTAAGAATCAGCTACTACCATACATTGGGCCCTGAAATATGACCCCGCTCGACTTCTTATTCACCCTAGCTCTCTGTCCAGGAGTTGCAAGTAGTTTCTGGTGTTTGTAGCCTACTGGAGGCCGTGGACAGCGCTGACCGTAGGGGTGGGCTTCGCAGTATCTCTCACAAACTGCGTTCTGCGTTGGTAGCGGAGGCTGACAAGGTCACCTTTGCTGCATATCATCTTGAAGGCCCCGCCAGTCTATGGTGGGAGAATTATGGAGCCATGCGCCCAGCGGGCCATGTCACTACTTGGGCTGAGTTCAGCGAAGCTTTCCGTGAACATCACATTCCGGAGGGTCTCATGGACCGTAAGCGTGAAGAATTTTGCAATTTCTCCCAAGGCCGACTTTCTGTGGATGTCTATAGCAGGGAGTTTGGTAATCTTGCACGATATGCAACCGAGGAAGTTTCTACTGACGCCAAGAAGCAAGCAAGGTTCCGCAAGGGCCTTAGTCCTGAGCTTCGCCGCGACCTCCGTCTGCATGAGTGCACATCTTTTTCGAAACTTGTCAACAAAGCCATCAGTGCTGAAACTGGTCAGACTGACTATGACGCAACACGCAAGCATGGACGTGACATGGGTTCCTCATCCGGTGCTGGTCCTCAGAAGCGCCGCGTGTGGGTACCCAACACTGCCTTGCCACCCAGGTTCACACCGAGGCCATCTTTCCAGGCGCCTCGCCTCGCTCAACAGTCTGCTCCAGCCAAGCCCTATGGGGGTCCAACCAATAATGCTCCTCCACGTACCAGTTCCGTGACTTGTTTCAAGTGTGGGGAATCTGGTCACTATATGCGTGAGTGTCCCCAGACCAACCCCAATCAATCTGCTAAAGCTGTTGGCCGTGGCAAGCCGACAGGGAAGGTGTTCCATGCTAAACCGGTCACCGCTTCACGTGGCCATGTCAACTGTATCTCTGCCGAAGAAGCTCAAGAAGATCCCAACGTCGTTCTCGGTACGCTTCTTGTTAATTGCCACCCGGCATCTGTTCTTTTCGATACAGGAGCCTCTCATTCTTTTATATCTGAAAACTATGCTCGTTTGCATAACGTTGCATTCTGTGACTTGCCATCCTCTATGGTAATTCAAACTCCGGGATCCAAATGGCAAACTTCTAGAGTAAGCCATGGAAATGAAATCCAAGTCGACAGACTTGTTTTTCTCGCATCTTTGATAGCCCTTAAATCTTCAGATATTAATATCATTTTGGGTATGGACTGGATGTCAGCTCATCAAGCCAAAATTGATTGCTTCTCTAGGACTGTTCAACTCACCCATCCTTCGGGGAAGATAGTCAATGTTTTGACTCGAATAGCCAAGCGACAATTATATTCTCTTAACGCCAGCCCTTTGCCAGACCTTGAGGACGTTCCGGTAGTCCGTGACTTCCCGGATGTCTTTCCAGAAGAATTGCCAGGTGTTCCACCTGACAGGGATGTTGAGTTCGTAATAGACCTCATTCCAGGAACCGTTCCGATTGCTAGAAGACCCTACAAGATGGCACCCCTAGAACTAGCCGAGCTTAAGAAACAACTCGATGAATCCTTGAAAAAGGGTTTCATCCGACCTAGTTCATCTCCGTGGGCTTGCCCCGTCCTATTCGTCAAGAAGAAGGATGGTACGGACCGGATGGTTGTAGATTACCGACCTGTCAACCTGGTCACAATTAAGAACAAATATCCACTTCCCAGGATCAATGACCTGTATGATCAGCTTGCTGGATCCTCAGTCTTCTCCAAGATGGATTTGAGGTTTGGGCTACCATCAAATCAAAATCAGAAACGGGGACATTCCTAAAACGGCCTTTGTTACTCGCTATGGCCAATACGAGTACACCGTCATGTCCTTCGGTTTAACCAACGCCCCAGCCACCTTTTCTCGGTTAATGAACTCAATCTTCATGGAGTATTTGGATAAATTCGTCGTAGTTTATCTCGATGATATACTCATCTACTCCAAGAACGAGGAAGAACATGCCGAACATCTAAGGCTAGTGTTAAAGAAACTTCGAGAGCATCGCCTTTATGCCAAATTTTCTAAATGTGAATTCTGGTTGCCAGAAGTGACCTATCTGGGTCATGTAATATCTGGTAAAGGTATTGCTGTTAACCCTGAGCGAGTTCAAGCCATCCTTGATTGGACTCCACCCGAATCGGTCAAGCAAGTTCAGAGTTTTCTAGGCTTAGCGAGCTATTGTCGTCGCTTTGTCGAGAACTTCTCCAAAGTTGCTAAACCCCTAACCGAACTCCTCAAGAAAGATAAGAAGTTCGAATGGACTCCACAATGTGAGCACAGCTTTCAGGAACTGAAAAGACGCCTGACCTCTGCTCCCGTGCTAGTACCGCCAGACTTCTCCAAGGACTTTGTTATCTACTGCGACGCCTCGCGACAAGGACTAGGTTGCATTCTCATGCAAGATCGACACGTAATTGCTTACGCTTCACGGCAATTGCACCCACATGAGGAGAATTATCCTACTCATGATCTAGAACTTGCAGCCGTAGTCTATGCACTTAAGACCTGGCGACATTACCTCCTCGGTAATCGTTGCGAAATATTCACTGATCACCAAAGTCTGAAGTACATCTTCACCCAACCGGATCTGAATCTCAGGCAAAGACGTTGGGTTGAGTTGATCACAGACTTCGACTTAGGAATAACCTATACCCCAGGGAAAGCCAACGTCATGGCTGATGCGTTAAGTCGTAAATCTTATTGTAACAACCTGATGTTACAACAAAGTCAACCGCTTCTCCATGATGAATTTCGGAAGCTTAACCTTCACATTGTACCTCAAGGTTTTCTCTCCACCTTGGTAGCAAAACCTACTCTTACGGATCAAATCATCGCTGCCCAAAAGCGAGATAAGGGAATATCTAAAATCAAGGAGAACATTGCTAGCGGAGGTGCTAGTTGTTTCTCCACAAATGATCATGGTGTTGTATACTTTGAGAACCGTCTAGTGGTTCCCAAGAACCAGCATCTACGGCAGTTGATCCTTAAGGAGGCTCATGAATCTCCTCTCACCATTCATCCCGGTAGTACTAAGATGTATCAGGACCTACGCCAGAGGTTCTGGTGGACTAGGATGAAGAGAGAAATCGCTCAGTATATTGCTAATTGCGACGTCTGTCGTCGTGTAAAAGCAGAGCATCAACGGCCTGCTGGCACCCTTCAACCCTTAGCTATTCCTGAATGGAAATGGGATAAAATTAGTATGGATTTTATTACCGGTTTTCCCAGGACCAAGAGAGGGAATAATGCTATTTTCGTCGTGGTCGATCGTCTTTCCAAAGTAGCTCATTTCTTACCTGTTCGTGAGAGTATAACCGCTAGTCAGCTGGCAGACTTATACATCTCCCGAATAGTGTCCCTCCATGGTGTTCCTTTGGAAATCAATTCGGATCGAGGAAGTCTCTTCACCTCTCGATTTTGGGAAAGTTTCCAAAATGCTATGGGAACCCGTCTCTCCTTTAGCACCGCTTTCCACCCTCAGTCAAGTGGTCAAGTGGAACGCGTCAACCAAATTCTAGAAGACATGCTTCGAGCCTCTGTTATCTCTTTCGGAATGGACTGGGAGAAGTGCCTTCCATTTGCCGAATTCGCTTACAACAACAGCTATCAATCTAGCTTGGGTAAAGCCCCTTTTGAAGTTCTCTATGGACGACGATGTCGAACACCCCTTAACTGGTCAGAGACCGGGGAAAGACAATTCTTTGGTCCGGATATGATTCAGGAAGCAGAAGATCAAGTTCGTATCGTTCGTGAAAAGTTGAAAACAGCCCAATCTCGTCAAAAGAGTCAATATGATCGAAAACATAAGGCTATGACTTTCGAAGTTGACGAGAAGGCTTATCTTCGAGTCACCCCTCTGAAGGGAACCCATCGTTTCGGTATCAAAGGCAAATTGGCTCCTCGTTACATTGGACCTTTTCGCATTCTTGCCAAACGAGGAGAAGTTGCCTACCAGTTGGAACTACCTCCGCATCTCTCCAGAGTTCACGATGTCTTCCACGTTTCTCAACTCAGGCGTTGCTTCTCGGATCCTATCCGTGAAGTGGACCACGAAACGCTTGATCTCCAAGATAATCTTACATATCGAGAGTACCCCATTCGTATCCTCGATCAAGCCGAACGCACCACGCGACGTCATAACATCAAGTTTCTCAAAGTTCAATGGTCGCACCATTCTGAAGATGAAGCAACTTGGGAAAGGGAGGATCGTCTTCGACTCGAGTATCCCGCCTTCTTCTCAGAGGAACCCAAATCTCGGGACGAGATTCTTTTGAGTGGGGGTGAGTTGTCACACCCTAGCTAGTCATGCATTAGAGTGTTGCATCATGTTTACTCATTCATCAGAAACTTGAAATGGGGATGACAGAACCCCCAGTCCCCTCTGAAACCAACTAGGGCTACTAAAATAATTTTTCAATGAACCTGAAATGCCCTTCTAAAATCCCATCATTTTTGTCTTGGTTCAGAACCTCTGCCAAAAATGGTGCACATTTTCCTAGGCCATCCTAGGGTTTTTGAATTAAATCATAAATATTTGAATTGGGCATTTAAAATAATATAAAATATTTAAATGCCCAAATATCTCCAAACTAAAATGTTTCATGTTGGAAATAATCCAACTATGGACCAGGAGTAGTTTGGTGATTTTTGGAGTTGCCTAGGTATTTTATTTAATTCAACAAAGTTGCAGATATATTAAATAAAAACAGAAAACAGAAAATTAAATAAAAGGAGTAGACTTACCTGGACCTACCTGCCCAGCCCAGCCGGCCCAGCACTATGCTGGCCCGTGCCAGCCAGCTGCTTCCCCTTGCCAGAGCAGGCAGGGAGGTGAGCATGGCGCGCCCGAGCTCACCACGCACCACCCAGCCTCTCTGCATCGCCCGGGTCGCCGTTGCGCCGCGTGGATCGTCTTCTGGTCGTCGCCCCGACCTCGCCGACACCCCATTCACTCTCCCCGGCTCTCCCTCGCTCTCTCTCTCGCTCGGCCGAACACCACCGTCGCCGCCGATCGCCATAGCCACCATCTCCGGCCACCCCTCGCCCCCCCGACCAGCTCAGGAGCTCCGCCTCGACTCCCTCTTCCTCCCCACCGCTCCACGGGTCTCCGGAAGCCCTGCATCGCCGCCACGTCGCCGTTCCCCTCTTCGGACTCCGACCACCGTTGCCGTCAAATTCGTCGTCTCCGGCGCGTCCCCGAGCCCGCTTCGACGCCCACTGCAACCGCGGTGAGCCCGCGGAGCGTTTCCCCCTTCTTCCCTGGTCTCTCCCGACCCCTAGGCCCTAGCTCCACCTCGACCGAGAGCTCCACGCCGCCGGCGATGTCGCCGTCGTGGCCACGGTCGCCGTAGCGCCCAACCGAGCACACCATCGTGCTCCACACATCACCAGGAGCACGTAGAACGCACCAACGCCTCCCCAAACCCCCTGCAACACTGATCCCGACCGCACCCGAACTCCGGCCGCCGCAGCCGAGCTCGCCGCCGTCAACTCCGGCCACCCCAAGCCCAACCACCACCACCAATAGACGCGGCTCAACCTCAGCAACACGTAGATGCCTTCCGCCGTCCATTTGGTCGCCGGAATGGCAAAAAGCACTCTCGCCGCCGTCTCGGATCTCGCCGACGTCATGTCGCCGGTGGGGTTTGACTTGACCGACCTGGGGTTTGACCCCCCAGGGTCACTGACGCGTGGGCCCTGTCGGCCAGATGGTTAGGTTAGCGCTAACTACTGTTAGTCAACCCCCCTGACACTGACAGTGGGCCCCAGCGCCACTAATTAGTAATTAGAATTAATTTAAATCTGTTTAACCCCCCCTGTCACTGACGTGTGGACCCCACACGTCAGGTTTGACCCGAGCCAGCCCTGTTGACCTGCTGACGTCACTGTGACGTCAGGCTGACGCAGTAATTGAATTTCTGGATTTAAATTAAATCAGGAAATTCCAGAATATTAATTAAACTTCAAAAATTCATAACTTTTATTCTGTAACTCCAAATTGGACAAATTATATATGAAAAATGATCAGAAAAATCCAATCTATCCATCTGTACTATTTTCATGCATGATCAAACAAGTTAACTTGATGTTTTAAGCAGAACAAGAAAAGGCACTTTAAAAGGCCATATTTGAACTTGGAATTTGAATCTTTGATTCAAATTTGTTCAAACACTTCTGGCTTTAGTTGCATTAGCCCAACACACTCATATTGCCATGTTTCATGCATGCATCATATTGTTGCACATTGTTTGGTGATGCTTGTGTATCGATGTCCTTTGCGACAGGATCTGTTCCCGAGGAGTACCGTGATTACCCTAACGAAGAACCATATCCGTGCATCGAACCATCAGGCAAGCAACCAACCATTTGATCATATCGATACAATCCCATGTTCTCGCTCCTGCTCTCTTTTACTGCATTAAGACAATGCGATTCAAACTGCTGTGTGCTACGGTAGTTGAACCCATTTCCTCTGCATGACCTGTCATTGCCACAGTAACTAGATGAAACCCACTAGCATGTGTAGGAGTTGATTGAGCCATATGTATGTGTTGTTCCTACCTTGCTATGCCTGCTATGCTTAGAGTCGTGTCAGGTCTGGTTCATCTGGGTGATGGGCTAGAGTGAAATGATTATGTTGGTAATGAGAGTGGTGTGGTGAACCCGATTTGGTAAAGGTATCGATGAGAGGCCATGTAGGAGTACATGGTGGGTTGTTTCATTGAAGCCGACCTTAAGCACTGAGATCTGTATGTGTGATTTAAGAATCAGCTACTACCATACATTGGGCCCTGAAATATGACCCCGCTCGACTTCTTATTCACCCTAGCTCTCTGTCCAGGAGTTGCAAATAGTTTCTGGTGTTTGTAGCCTACTGGAGGCCGTGGACAGCGCTGACCGTAGGGGTGGGCTGTGATGCGGTAGGTACGTGGCACGGTGTACCGAATACCCGTTAGGTATCTCGGGAACCCTGTTCACATCATTCGGGGCCGTATGGGAAACCTCGGCCGGACTCCCTGCGGATGGAACCTGAATAGGCGATAAACCTGGACTAGAGGCTTAAGTGTTTAGGTAGGTCGTGGTCTACACCCACGTCGGCTTTCGCTTGAAGTCTGCCGAGCACATGTCGTGTGCAGACGCTAAGTGGTGGAAACATGTATGAAGAAGTACACCCCTGCAGGGTTAACATGATCTATTCGAATAGCCGCGTCCGCGGTAAAGGACTACTTGGTTGCCTATACAGTTCATAGACAAGCAAATGGAAACTACTAAAAGCCTCAAGATAAGTATGAGTGCTGAGGATGGCTCTTCCATAGGAAGACGGAGGTGGATCCTCGGTAGTGTATTGAAGTGGTGAATAGTGGACTCGTGTGCGCAAAACTATTTCAAGTTGGAGTATCGTAGGATAGTCTAGCCAAGAGTCAAAGCTGGCTTGCTGCAATAACTCCACCAACCCTTCTTGATACTATGCATGTATGTAGGATCTGATGTAAGTCTTGCTGAGTACCTTTGTACTCATGTTGCTATAATCTACATTTTTACAGAAGACGCTGCAACCCCTTCTGATGGGTTCTATGTAGACGTTGACATCAACGAGTAGGCTAAGGACCCAGGTGGTGACCCTGAGCTTGTGAAGGACCACGTAGTATAGCTAGGCTTTCCAAGCCTCTTTTATTTTACTAGTTGTCTGTACTCAGACAAGTTACTTCCGCTGCTGGCTTGTATGACTGTATGACTTGTATGTTGGGTCGTGAGACCCGTACCTTTGTGTATGATATGTATGGCTCCCTGAGCCTTAAATAAAGTACTTGTGTCGTAGAGTCATGTTCTGATGCTTCGTTGTATTTGCACATATCGAGCATATTGTGTGTATGGTTGAAATGCTTGGTATGTGTGGGATCTGACTATCTAGTTGTTTATCTTTAGTAGCCTCTCTTACCGGGAAATGTCTCCTAGTGTTACCGCTGAGCCATGGTAGCTTGCTACTGCTCTGGAACACTTAGGCTGGCCGGCATGTGTCCTTCTTCGTTCCTGTGTCTGTCCCTTCGGGGAAATGTCACGCTTTGAGTACCGGAGTCCTGTTAGCCCGCTACAGCCCGGTTTACCGGAGTCCTGCGAGCCCAGTGCTACAGCCCGGACCCACTTGCTGATGACCGACACGTTCGAAGCTGGGTCATGGATGCCTGTCCCTGTAAGTCTGTGCCACTTTGGGTTTACGACTAGTCATGTCAGCCCGGGCTCTTTATCATATGGATGCTAGCGACACTATCATATACGTGAGCCAAAAGGCGCAAACGGTCCCGGGAAAAGGTAAGACGACACCCGTGGGGATACCGTGCGTGAGGCCACAAAGTGATATGAGGTGTTACCAGCTAGATCGATGTGACATCGAGTCGGGGTCCTGACAACTCTGGTGCGGAACGTGTCCTTGTGGACCTTCGAATTTCAGTAGGAGCTTGATCAGAAGTATCTTGATCATCATCATTAACTTCCTCTCTAGTCGGTGCAGGCACCTCAGGAACATTTTCTTGAGTTGCGCCATTTGCCGGTTCAAGAGATAATACTTCATCAAGTTCTACTTTCCTCCCACTTACTTCTTTCGAGAGAAACTCTTTCTCTAGAAAGGACCCATTCTTGGCAACAAAGATCTTGCCTTCGGATCTGAGGTAGAAGGTATACCCAATAGTTTCTTTAGGGTATCCTATGAAGACGCATTTTTCCGATTTGGGTTCGAGCTTTTCAGGTTGAAGTTTCTTGACATAAGCATCGCATCCCCAAACTTTTAGAAATGACAGCTTAGGTTTCTTCCCAAACCATAATTCAAACGGTGTCATCTCAAGGATTTCGACGGAGCCCTATTTAAAGTGAATGTGGCAGTCTCTAAAGCATAGCCCCAAAAAGATAACGGTAAATCGGCAAGAGACATCATAGATCGCACCATATCCAATAGAGTGCGATTACGACGTTCGGACACACCATTACGCTGAGGTGTTCCAGGCGGCGTGAGTTCTGAAACTATTCCACATTTTCTTAAGTGTGTGCCAAACTCGTGACTCAAGTATTCTCCTCCACGATCTGATCGTAGGAACTTGATTTTCCTGTCACGTTGATTCTCAACCTCACTCTGAAATTCCTTGAACTTTTCAAAGGTCTCAGACTTGTGTTTCATTAAGTAGACATACCCATATCTACTCATGTCATCAGTGAGGGTGAGAACATAACGATAGCCACCACGAGCCTCAACACTCATTGGACCGCACACATCAGTATGTATGATTTCCAATAAGTTGGTTGCTCGCTCCATTGTTCCTGAGAATGGAGTCTTGGTCATTTTACCCATGAGGCATGGTTCGCACGTGTCAAAAGATTCATAATCAAGAGACTCTAAAAGTCCATCAGTATGGAGCTTCTTCATGCGTTTGACACCTATGTGACCAAGGCGGCAGTGCCACAAGTATGTGGGACTATCATTATCAATCTTACATCTTTTGGTACTCACACTATGAATATGTGTAGCATTACGCTCGAGATTCATTAAGAATAAACCATTAACCATTGGAGCATGACCATAAAACATATCTCTCATATAAATAGAACAACCATTATTCTCGGATTTAAATGAGTAGCCATCTCGTATTAAACGAGATCTTGATATAATGTTCATGCTCAAACTTGGCACTAAATAACAATTATTGAGGTTCAAAACTAATCCCGTAGGTAAATGTAGAGGTAGCGTGCCGACGGCGATCACATCGACCTTGGAACCATTCCCGACGCGCATCGTCACCTCGTCCTTCGCCAGTCTCCGCTTATTCCGCAGCTCCTGCTTTGAGTTACAAATGTGAGCAACTACACCGGTATCAAATACCCAGGAGCTACTACGAGTACTGGTAAGGTACACATCAATTACATGTATATCACATATACCTTTCGTTTTGCCGGCCTTCTTGTCCGCTAAGTATTTGGGGCAGTTCTGCTTCCAGTGACCAGTTTCCTTGCAATAAAAGCACTCAGTCTCGGGCTTGGGTCCATTCTTTGGCTTCTTCCCGGCAGCTTGCTTGCCGGGCACGGCAACTCCCTTGCCGTCCTTCTTGAAGGCTTTCTTACCCTTGCCCTTCTTAAACTTAGTGGTTTTATTCACCATCAACACTTGATGTTCCTTTTTGAGTTCTACCTCTGCTGATTTCAGCATTGCAAATACTTCAGGAATGGTCTTTTCCATCCCCTGCATATTGAAGTTCATCACAAAGCTCTTGTAGCTCGGTGGAAGCGACTGAAGGATTCTGTCAATGACCGTGTCATCCGGGAGATTAACTCCCAGCTGAGTCAAGCGGTTATGTAACCCAGACATTGTGAGTATGTGCTCACTGACAGAACTATATTCCTCCATCTTACAGCTGAAGAATTTGTCGGAGACTTCATATCTCTCGACCCGGGCATCAGCTTGGAAAACCATTTGCAGCTCTTCGAACATCTCATATGCTCCGTGTCTCTCAAAATGCTTTTGGAGCCCCGACTCTAAGCTGTAAAGCATGCCGCACTGAACGAGGGAGTAGTCATTGGTACGTGCCTACCAAGCGTTCATAACGTCTTGTTCTGCAGGGAGAACAGGTGCGTCACCCAGCGGTGCTTGTAGGACATAATCTTTCTTGGCAGCTATGAGGATGATCCTCAGGTTCCGGACCCAGTCTGTGTAGTTGCTTCCATCGTCTTTCAGCTTGGTTTTCTCTAGGAACGCGTTGAAGTTGAGGACTACGTTGGCCATTTGATCTACAAGACATATTGTAAAATTTAGATTAAGTTCATGATAATTAAGTTCATCTAATCAAATTATTCAATGAACTCCCACTTAGATAAACATCCCTCCTGTAATCTAAGTATAACATGATCCGAGTTAACTAGGTCGTGTCCGATCATCACGTGAGACGGACTAGTCAACGTCGGTGAACATCTTCATGTTGATCGTATCTTCTAT
The DNA here is from genome assembly GCF_018294505.1 of Triticum aestivum. Classification (NCBI taxonomy): domain Eukaryota; kingdom Viridiplantae; phylum Streptophyta; class Magnoliopsida; order Poales; family Poaceae; genus Triticum; species Triticum aestivum. The sequence goes on along the minus strand of NC_057803.1, from coordinate 519,585,498 downwards.
ACGACTCATGCTCGACCTTTCGGTCTTTTGTGTTCCGAGGCCATGTCTGTACATGCTAGGCTCATCAAGTCAACCTAAGTGTTTTGCATGTGTAAATCTGTCTTACACCCATTGTATGTGAACGTTAGAATCTATCACACCCGATCATCACGTGGAGCTTCGAAACAACGAATTGTCGCAATGGTGCATAGTTAGGGGGAACACTTTCTTGAAATTATTATGAGGGATCATCTTATTTACTACCGTCGTTCTAAGCAAACAAGATGCAAAAACATGATAAACATCACATGCAATCAAATAATAATAGTGACATGATATGGCCAATATCACATAGCTCCTTTGATCTCCATCTTGGGGCTCCATGATCTTCTTGTCACCGGCATGACACCATGATCTCCATCATCATGATCTCCATCATTGTGTCTCCATGAAGTTGCTCGCCAACTATTACTTCTACTACTATGGCTAACGCGTTTAGCAATAAAGTAAAGTAATTTACATGGCGTTTCTCAATGACACGCAGGTCATACAAAAAATAAAGACAACTCCTATGGCTCCTGCCGGTTGTCATACTCATCGACATGCAAGTCGTGATTCCTATTACAATAGAATGAACATCTCATACATCACATATATATCATTCATAATTCATCACAACTTTGGCCATATCATATCACAAAGCACTTGCTGCAAAAACAAGTTAGACGTCCTCTAATTGTTGTTTGCATGTTTTACGTGGCTGAAACAGGGTTCTAGCAAGAACGTTTTCTTACCTACGTGAAAGCCACAATGTGATTTGTCAACTTCTATTTACCCTTCATAAGGACCCTTTTCATCGAATCCGCTCCAACTAAAGTGGGAGAGACAGACACCCGCCAGCCACCTTATGCAACTAGTGCATGTTTGTCGGTGGAACCGCTCTCACATAAGCGTACATGTAAGGTTGGTCCGGGCCGCTTCATCCCATAATACCGTTGAAGCAAGATAAGACTAGTAGCGGCAAGAAAGTTGACAACATCAACGCCCACAACCAATTGTGTTCTACTCGTGCAAGAGAACTACGCATAGACCTAGCTCATGATGCTACTGTTGGAGAACGTTGCAGAAAACAAAAAAATTCCTACGGTTTCACCAAGATCCATCTAGGAGTTCATCTAGCAACCAGTGATCGGATTGCATCTACATACCTTTGTAGATCACGCGCGGAAGCGCTCAAAGAACGGGGATGAGGAAGGCGTACTCGACGTGATCCAAATCACCGGAGATCCTAGCGCCAAACGGACGGCACCTCCGCGTTCAACACACGTACGGTTAGCGTAACGTCTCCTTCTTCTTGATCCAGCAAGGGGGAAGGAGAGGCTGAGGGAGATGGCTCCAGCAGCAGCACGACGGCGTGGTGGTGATGGAGCTGCAGTACTCTGGCAGGGCTTCGCCCGAGATGCTCTCCTGTCAATAACCAACAGCAGGATCTGGATACCCATGTTGGCTCCCACATGCTCCTCGATGATCTCATCGGATGAACCACGATGTTGAGGATTCAAGCAACCCCGTATACAATTCCCTTTGTCAATCGGTATGTTACTTGCCCGAGATCCGATCGTCGGTATCCCAATACCTCGTTCAATCTCGTTACCGGCAAATCACTTTACTCGTACCGTAATGCATGATCCCGTGACCAGACACTTGGTCACTTTGAGCTCATAATGATGATGCATTACCGAGTGGGCCCAGTGATACCTCTCCGTCATACGGAGTGACAAATCCCAGTCTTGATCCGTGTCAACCCAACAGACACTTTTCGGAGATACCCGTAGTATACCTTTATAGTCACCCAGTTACGTTGTGACGTTTGGTACACCCAAAGCACTCCTACGGTATCCGGGAGTTACACGATCTCATGGTCTAAGGAAAGGATACTTGACATTGGAAAAACTCTAGCAAACGAACTATACGATCTTATGCTATGTTTAGGATTGGGTCTTATCCATCACATCATTCTCCTAATGATGTGATCTCGTTATCAATGACATCCAATGTCCATAGTCAGGAAACCATGACTATCTGTTGATCAACGAGCTAGTCAACTAGAGGCTTACTAGGGACATGTTGGTGTCTATTATTCACACATGTATTACGATTTCCGGATAACACAATTATAGCATGAATAAAGACAATTATCATGAACAAGGAAATATAATAATAATGCTTTTATTATTGCCTCTAGGGCATATTTCCAACATACCCTTGTAGATCGCGCGCGGAAGGGGTCTCACCAAGATCCATTTATTTTCTATGGCTCGCCGCTCAACGGGCAAGTTAGTCAAAGTCCATACTTCGTTTTCATACATGGATCCTATCTCGGATTTCATGGCTTCTAGCCATTTGTTGGAATCCGGGCCCACCATCGCTTCTTCATAGTTCGAAGGTTCACCGTTGTCTAACAACATGATTTCCAAGACAGGGTTGCCGTACCACTCTGGTGCGGAACGTGTCCTTGTGGACCTTCGAATTTCAGTAGGAGCTTGATCAGAAGTATCTTGATCATCATCATTAACTTCCTCTCTAGTCGGTGCAGGCACCTCAGGAACATTTTCTTGAGTTGCGCCATTTGCCGGTTCAAGAGATAATACTTCATCAAGTTCTACTTTCCTCCCACTTACTTCTTTCGAGAGAAACTCTTTCTCTAGAAAGGACCCATTCTTGGCAACAAAGATCTTGCCTTCGGATCTGAGGTAGAAGGTATACCCAATAGTTTCTTTAGGGTATCCTATGAAGACGCATTTTTCCGATTTGGGTTCGAGCTTTTCAGGTTGAAGTTTCTTGACATAAGCATCGCATCCCCAAACTTTTAGAAATGACAGCTTAGGTTTCTTCCCAAACCATAATTCAAACGGTGTCATCTCAACGGATTTCGACGGAGCCCTATTTAAAGTGAATGTGGCAGTCTCTAAAGCATAGCCCCAAAAAGATAACGGTAAATCGGCAAGAGACATCATAGATCGCACCATATCCAATAGAGTGCGATTACGACGTTCGGACACACCATTACGCTGAGGTGTTCCAGGCGGCGTGAGTTGTGAAACTATTCCACATTTTCTTAAGTGTGTGCCAAACTTGTGACTCAAGTACTCTCCTCCACGATCTGATCGTAGGAACTTGATTTTCCTGTCACGTTGATTCTCAACCTCACTCTGAAATTCCTTGAACTTTTCAAAGGTCTCAGACTTGTGTTTCATTAAGTAGACATACCCATATCTACTCATGTCATCAGTGAGGGTGAGAACATAACGATAGCCACCGCGAGCCTCAACACTCATTGGACCGCACACATCAGTATGTATGATTTCCAATAAGTTGGTTGCTCGCTCCATTTTTCCTGAGAATGGAGTCTTGGTCATTTTACCCATGAGGCATGGTTCGCACGTGTCAAAAGATTCATAATCAAGAGACTCTAAAAGTCCATCAGTATGGAGCTTCTTCATGCGTTTGACACCTATGTGACCAAGGCGGCAGTGCCACAAGTATGTGGGACTATCATTATCAATCTTACATCTTTTGGTACTCACACTATGAATATGTGTAGCATTACGCTCGAGATTCATTAAGAATAAACCATTCACCATCGGAGCATGACCATAAAACATATCTCTCATATAAATAGAACAACCATTATTCTCGGATTTAAATGAGTAGCCATCTCGTATTAAACGAGATCTTGATATAATGTTCATGCTCAAACTTGGCACTAAATAACAATTATTGAGGTTCAAAACTAATCCCGTAGGTAAATGTAGAGGTAGCGTGCCGACGGCGATCACATCGACCTTGGAACCATTCCCGACGCGCATCGTCACCTCGTCCTTCGCCAGTCTCCGCTTATTCCGCAGCTCCTGCTTTGAGTTACAAATGTGAGCAACTGCACCGGTATCAAATACCCAGGAGCTACTACGAGTACTGGTAAGGTACACATCAATTACATGTATATCACATATACCTTTCGTTTTGCCGGCCTTCTTGTCCGCTAAGTATTTGGGGCAGTTCCGCTTCCAGTGACCACTTTCCTTGCAATAAAAGCACTCAGTCTCGGGCTTGGGTCCATTCTTTGGCTTCTTCCCGGCAGCTTGCTTGCCGGGCACGGCAACTCCCTTGCCGTCCTTCTTGAAGGCTTTCTTACCCTTGCCCTTCTTGAACTTAGTGGTTTTATTCACCATCAACACTTGATGTTCCTTTTTGACTTCTACCTCTGCTGATTTCAGCATTGCAAATACTTCAGGAATGGTCTTTTCCATCCCCTGCATATTGAAGTTCATCACAAAGCTCTTGTAGCTCGGTGGAAGCGACTGAAGGATTCTTTCAATGACCGTGTCATCCGGGAGATTAACTCCCAGCTGAGTCAAGCGGTTATGTAACCCAGACATTGTGAGTATGTGCTCACTGACAGAACTATATTCCTCCATCTTACAGCTGAAGAATTTGTCGGAGACTTCATATCTCTCGACCCGGGCATCAGCTTGGAAAACCATTTGCAGCTCTTCGAACATCTCATATGCTCCGTGTCTCTCAAAACGCTTTTGGAGCCCCGACTCTAAGCTGTAAAACATGCCGCACTGAACGAGGGAGTAGTCATTGGTACATGCCTGCCAAGCGTTCATAACGTCTTGTTCTGCAGGGAGAACAGGTGCGTCACCCAGCGGTGCTTGTAGGACATAATCTTTCTTGGCAGCTATGAGGATGATCCTCAGGTTCCGGACCCAGTCCGTGTAGTTGCTTCCATCGTCTTTCAGCTTGGTTTTCTCTAGGAACGCGTTGAAGTTGAGGACTACGTTGGCCATTTGATCTACAAGACATATTGTAAAATTTAGACTAAGTTCATGATAATTAAGTTCATCTAATCAAATTATTCAATGAACTCCCACTTAGATAAACATCCCTCCTGTAATCTAAGTATAACATGATCCGAGTTAACTAGGTCGTGTCCGATCATCACGTGAGACGGACTAGTCAACGTCGGTGAACATCTTCATGTTGATCGTATCTTCTATACGACTCATGCTCGACCTTTCGGTCTTTTGTGTTCCGAGGCCATGTCTGTACATGCTAGGCTCATCAAGTCAACCTAAGTGTTTTGCATGTGTAAATCTGTCTTACACCCATTGTATGTGAACGTTAGAATCTATCACACCCGATCATCACGTGGAGCTTCGAAACAACGAATTGCCGCAACGGTGCATAGTTAGGGGGAACACTTTCTTGAAATTATTATGAGGGATCATCTTATTTACTACCGTCGTTCTAAGCAAACAAGATGCAAAAACATGATAAAAATCACATGCAATCAAATAATAATAGTGACATGATATGGCCAATATCACATAGCTCCTTTGATCTCCATCTTGGGGCTCCATGATCATCTTGTCACCGGCATGACACCATGATCTCCATCATCATGATCTCCATCATTGTGTCTCCATGAAGTTGCTCGCCAACTATTACTTCTACTACTATGGCTAACGCGTTTAGCAATAAAGTAAAGTAATTTACATGGCGTTTCTCAATGACACGCAGGTCATACAAAAAATAAAGACAACTCCTATGGCTCCTGCCGGTTGTCATACTCATCGACATGCAAGTCGTGATTCCTATTACAATAGCATGAACATCTCATAGATCACATATATATCATTCATAATTCATCACAACTTTGGCCATATCATATCACAAAGCACTTGCTGCAAAAACAAGTTAGACGTCCTCTAATTGTTGTTTGCATGTTTTACGTGGCTGAAACAGGGTTCTAGCAAGAACGTTTTCTTACCTACATGAAAGCCACAACGTGATTTGTCAACTTCTATTTACCCTTCATAAGGACCCTTTTCATCGAATCCGCTCCAACTAAAGTGGGAGAGACAGACACCCTCCAGCCACCTTATGCAACTAGTGCATGTTTGTCGGTGGAACCGCTCTCACATAAGCGTACATGTAAGGTTGGTCCGGGCCGCTTCATCCCATAATACCGTTGAAGCAAGATACGACTAGTAGCGGCAAGAAAGTTGACAACATCAACGCCCACAACAAATTGTGTTCTACTCGTGCAAGAGCACTACGCATAGACCTAGCTCATGATGCCACTGTTGGAGAACGTTGCAGAAAACAAAAAAATTCCTACGATTTCACCAAGATCCATCTAGGAGTTCATCTAGCAACCAGTGATCGGATTGCATCTACATACCTTTGTAGATCACGCGCGGAAGCGCTCAAAGAACGGGGATGAGGAAGGCGTACTCGACGTGATCCAAATCACCGGAGATCCTAGCGCCAAACGGACGGCACCTCCGCGTTCAACACACGTACGGTTAGCGTAACGTCTCCTTCTTCTTGATCCAGCAAGGGGGAAGGAGAGGCTGAGGGAGATGGCTCCAGCAGCAGCATGACGGCGTGGTGGTGATGGAGCTGCAGTACTCTGGCAGGGCTTCGCCCGAGATGCTCTCCGTTCAATAACCAACAGCAGGATCTGGATACCCATGTTGGCTCCCACATGCTCCTCGATGATCTCATCGTATGAACCACGATGTCGAGGATTCAAGCAACCCCGTATACAATTCCCTTTGTCAATCGGTATGTTACTTGCCCGAGATCCGATCGTCGGTATCCCAATACCTCGTTCAATCTCGTTACCGGCAAATCACTTTACTCGTACCGTAATGCATGATCCCGTGACCAGACACTTGGTCACTTTGAGCTCATAATGATGATGCATTACCGAGTGGGCCCAGTGATACCTCTCCGTCATACGGAGTGACAAATCCCAGTCTTGATCCGTGTCAACCCAACAGACACTTTTCGGAGATACCCGTAGTATACCTTTATAGTCACCCAGTTACGTTGTGACGTTTGGTACACCCAAAGCACTCCTACGGTATCCGGGAGTTACACGATCTCATGGTCTAAGGAAAGGATACTTGACATTGGAAAAACTCTAGCAAACGAACTATACGATCTTATGCTATGTTTAGGATTGGGTCTTATCCATCACATCATTCTCCTAATGATGTGATCTCGTTATCAATGACATCCAATGTCCATAGTCAGGAAACCATGACTATCTGTTGATCAACGAGCTAGTCAACTAGAGGCTTACTAGGGACATGTTGGTGTCTATTATTCACACATGTATTACGATTTCCGGATAACACAATTATAGCATGAATAAAGACAATTATCATGAACAAGGAAATATAATAATAATGCTTTTATTATTGCCTCTAGGGCATATTTCCAACATACCCTTGTAGATCGCGTGCGGAAGGGGTCTCACCAAGATCCATTTATTTTCTATGGCTCGCCGCTCAATGGGCAAGTTAGTCAAAGTCCATACTTCGTTTTCATACATGGATCCTATCTCGGATTTCATGGCTTCTAGCCATTTGTTGGAATCCGGGCCCACCATCGCTTCTTCATAGTTCGAAGGTTCACCGTTGTCTAACAACATGATTTCCAAGACAGGGTTGCCGTACCACTCTGGTGCGGAACGTGTCCTTGTGGACCTTCGAATTTCAGTAGGAGCTTGATCAGAAGTATCTTGATCATCATCATTAGCTTCCTCTCTAGTCGGTGCAGGCACCTCAGGAGCATTTTCTTGAGTTGCGCCATTTGCCGGTTCAAGAGGTAATACTTCATCAAGTTCTACTTTCCTCCCACTTACTTCTTTCGAGAGAAAGTCTTTCTCCAAAAAGGATTCATTCTTGGCAACAAAGATCTTGCCTTCGGATCTGAGGTAGAAGGTATACCCAATAGTTTCTTTAGGGTATCCTATGAAGACGCATTTTTCCGATTTGGGTTCAAGCTTTTCAGGTTGAAGTTTCTTGACATAAGCATCGCATCCCCAAACTTTTAGAAACGACAGCTTAGGTTTCTTCCCAAACCATAATTCAAACGGTGTCGTCTCAACGGATTTCGACAGAGCCCTATTTAAAGTGAATGCGGCAGTCTCTAAAGCATAGCCCCAAAAAGATAACGGTAAATCGGCAAGAGACATCATAGATCGCACCATATCCAATAGAGTGCGATTACGACGTTCGGACACACCATTACGCTGAGGTGTTCCAGGCGGCGTGAGTTGTGAAACTATTCCACATTTTCTTAAGTGTGTGCCAAACTCGTGACTCAAGTATTCTCCTCCACGATCTGATCGTAGGAACTTGATTTTCCTATCACGTTGATTCTCAACCTCACTCTGAAATTCCTTAAACTTTTCAAAGGTCTCAGGCTTGTGTTTCATTAAGTATACATACCCATATCTACTCAAGTCATCAGTGAGGGTGAGAACATAACGATAGCCATCGCGAGCCTCAACACTCATTGGACCGCACACATCAGTATGTATGATTTCCAATAAGTTGGTTGCTCGCTCCATTGTTCCTGAGAACGGAGTCTTGGTCATTTTACCCATGAGGCATGGTTCGCACGTGTCAAATGATTCATAATCAAGAGACTCTAAAAGTCCATCAGTATGGAGCTTCTTCATGCGTTTGACACCTATGTGACCAAGGCGGCAGTGCCACAAGTATGTGGGACTATCATTATCAATCTTACATCTTTTGGTACTCACACTATGAATATGTGTAGCATTACGCTCGAGATTCATTAAGAATAAACCATTCACCATCGGAGCATGACCATAAAACATATCTCTCATATAAATAGAACAACCATTATTCTCGGATTTAAATGAGTAGCCATCTCGTATTAAACGAGATCTTGATACAATGTTCATGCTCAAACTTGGCACTAAATAACAAATATTTGAGGTTCAAAACTAATCCCGTAGGTAAATGTAGAGGTAGCGTGCCGACGGCGATCACATCGACCTTGGAACCATTCCCGACGCGCATCATCACCTCGTCCTTCGCCAGTCTCCGCTTATTCCGCAGCTCCTGCTTTCAGTTACAAATGTGAGCAACTGCACCGGTATCAAATACCCAGGAGCTACTACGAGTACTGGTAAGGTACACATCAATTACATGTATATCACATATACCTTTCGTTTTGCCGGCCTTCTTGTCCGCTAAGTATTTGGGGTAGTTCCGCTTCCAGTGACCACTTTCCTTGCAATAAAAGCACTCAGTCTCGGGCTTGGGTCCATTCTTTGGCTTCTTCCCGGCAGCTTGCTTGCCGGGCGCGGCAACTCCCTTGCCGTCCTTCTTGAAGGCTTTCTTACCATTGCCCTTCTTGAACTTAGTGGTTTTATTCACCATCAACACTTGATGTTCCTTTTTGACTTCTACCTCTGCTGATTTCAGCATTGCAAATACTTCAGGAATGGTCTTTTCCATCCCCTGCATATTGAAGTTCATCACAAAGCTCTTGTAGCTCGGTGGAAGCGACTGAAGGATTCTGTCAATGACCGCGTCATCCGGGAGATTAACTCCCAGATGAGTCAAGCGGTTATGTAACCCAGACATTGTGAGTATGTGCTCACTGACAGAACTATATTCCTCCATCTTACAGCTGAAGAATTTGTCGGAGACTTCATATCTCTCGACCCGGGCATGAGCTTGGAAAACCATTTTCAGCTCTTCGAACATCTCATATGCTCCGTGCCTCTCAAAACGCTTTTGGAGCCCCGGCTCTAAGCTGTAAAGCATGCTGCACTGAACGAGGGAGTAGTCATCGATACGTGCCTGCCAAGCGTTCATAACGTCTTGTTCTGCAGGGAGAACAGGTGCGTCACCCAGCGGTGCTTGTAGGACATAATCTTTCTTGGCAGCTATGAGGATGATCCTCAGGTTCCGGACCCAGTCCGTGTAGTTGCTGCCATCGTCTTTCAGCTTGGTTTTCTCTAGGAACGCGTTGAAGTTGAGGACTACGTTGGCCATTTGATCTACAAGACATATTGTAAAATTTAGACTAAGTTCATGATAATTAAGTTCATCTAATCAAATTATTCAATGAACTCCCACTTAGATAAACATCCCTCCTGTAATCTAAGTATTACATGATCCAAGTTAACTAGGCCGTGTCCGATCATCACGTGAGACGGACTAGTCAACGTCGGTGAACATCTTCATGTTGATCGTATCTTCTATACGACTCATGCTCGACCTTTCGGTCTTCTGTGTTCCGAGGCCATGTCTGTACATGCTAGGCTCGTCAAGTCAACCTAAGTGTTTTGCATGTGTAAATCTGTCTTACACCCGTTGTATGTGAACGTTAGAATCTATCACACCCGATCATCACGTGGTGCTTCGGAACAACGAACTGTCGCAACGGTGCACAGTTAGGGGGAACACTTTCTTGAAATTGTTATGAGGGATCATCTTATTTACTACCGTCGTTCTAAGCAAACAAGATGCAAAAACATGATAAACATCACATGCAATCAAATAATAATAGTGACATGATATGGCCAATATCACATAGCTCCTTTGATCTCCATCTTGGGCCTCCATGATCATCTTGTCACCGGCATGACACCATGATCTCCATCATTGTGTCTCCATGAAGTTGCTCGCCAACTATTACTTCTACTACTATAGCTAACGCGTTTAGCAATAAAGTAAAGTAATTTACATGGCGTTTCTCAATGACACGCAGGTCATACAAAAAATAAAGACAACTCCTATGGCTCCTGCCGGTTGTCATACTCATCGACATGCAAGTCGTGATTCCTATTACAATAGCATGAACATCTCATACATCACATATATATCATTCATCATTCTTCACAACTTTGGCCATATCATATCACAAAGCACTTGCTGCAAAAACAAGTTAGACGTCCTCTAATTGTTGTTTGCAAGTTTTACGTGGCTAAAACAGGGTTCTAGCAAGAACGTTTTCTTACCTACGTGAAAGCCACAACGTGATTTGTCAACTTCTATTTACCCTTCATAAGGACCCTTTTCATCGAATCCGCTCCAACTAAAGTGGGAGAGACAGACACCCGCCAGCCACCTTATGCAACTAGTGCATGTTTGTCGGTGGAACCGGTCTCACGTAAGCGTACGTGTAAGGTTGGTCCAGGCCGCTTCATCCCACAATACCGTTGAAGCAAGATAAGACTAGTAGCGGCAAGAAAGTTGACAACATCAACGCCCACAACAAATTGTGTTCTACTCGTGCAAGAGAACTACGCATAGACCTAGCTCATGATGCCACTGTTGGAGAACATTGCAGAAAACAAAAATTTTCCTACGGTTTCACCAAGATCCATCTAGGAGTTCATCTAGCAACGAGTGATCGGATTGCATCTACATACCTTTGTAGATCACGCGCGGAAGCGTTCAAAGAACGGGGATGAGGAAGGCGTACTCGACGTGATCCAAATCACCGGAGATCCTAGCGCCGAACGGACGGCGCCTCCGTGTTCAACACACGTACGGTTAGCGTAACGTCTCCTTCTTATTGATCAAGCAAGGGGGAAGGAGAGGTTGAGGGAGATGGCTCCAGCAGCAGCACGACGGCGTGGTGGTGATGGAGCTGCAGTACTCCGGCAGGGCTTCGCTAAGCACTATGGAGGAGGAGGAGGTGTTGGAGAGGGAGAGGGAGGCACCAAAGGCAAAAGTAAGAAGTCCTCCATCTCCCCACTATATATAGGAGGGCCAAGGGGGGGCGCCGGCCCTAGGAGATCTAATCTCCTAGGGGGTGCGGCCAAGGGGAGGAATCCCTCCTCCCTTCCCCTCCTAGGACTCTTCCTTTAGGGTTTCCCCCACCCTAGGCGCATGGGCCCTAGGGGAAAGTGGCGCCCCAGCCCACTTTGGGCTGGATCCCTTCCCACTTCAGCCCATGGGCCCCTCCGAGATAGGTGGCCCCACCCGGTGGACCCCCGGGACCCTTCCGGTGGTCCCGGTACAATACCGGTGACCCCGAAACTTGTCCCGATGGCCGAAATAGCACTTCCTATATATAATTCTTTACCTCCGGACCATTATGGAACTCCTCGTGACGTCCGGGGTCTCATCCAGGACTCCGAACAACATTCGGGTTATTGCATATACATATCCCTACAACCCTAGCATCACCGAACCTTAAGTGTGTAGACCCTACGGGTTCGGGGGACATGTAGACATGACCGAGATGCTCTCCGGTCAATAACCAACAGCGGGATCTGGATACCCATGTTGGCTCCCACATGCTCCTCGATGATCTCATCGGATGAACCATGATGTCGAGGATTCAAGCAACCCCGTATACAATTCCCTTTGTCAATCGGTATGTTACTTGCCCGAGATCCGATCGTCGGTATCCCAATACCTCATTCAATCTCGTTACCGGGAAGTCACTTTACTCGTACAGTAATGCATGATCCCGTGACCAGACACTTGGTCACTTTGAGCTCATAATGATGATGCATTATAGAGTGGGCCCAGTGATACCTCTCCGTCATACGGAGTGACAAATCCGAGTCTTGATCTGTGTCAACCCAACAGACACTTTTCGGAGATACCCGTAGTATACCTTTATAGTCACCTAGTTACGTTGTGACGTTTGGTACACCCAAAGCACTCCTACGGTATCCGGGAGTTACACGATCTCATGGTCTAAGGAAAGAATACTTGACATTGGAAAAACTCTGGCAAACGAACTATACGATCTTATACTATCTTTAGGATTGGGTCTTGTCCATCACATAATTCTCCTAATGATGTGATCTCGTTATCAATGACATCCAATGTCCATAGTCAGGAAACCATGACTATCTGTTGATCAACGAGCTAGTCAACTAGAGGCTTACTAGGGACATGTTGGTGTCTATTATTCACACATGTATTACGATTTCCGGATAACATAATTATAGCATGAATAAAGACAATTATTATGAACACGGAAATATAATAATAATGCTTTTATTATTGCCTCTAGGGCATATTTCCAACAAACCTACACCATTGCTCCGCCACATAGTAACACTCGGGAGCCTTCAGGAACCCAGGCCTGTCGGTGTACTAGAATAGGGGTACCCTAGTACCCCGAACTTTTGCACGGGCAGTTGCAGCACCCTGCGGCAAGGCTTGCCGGGAGAACGCCAAGATCCTCCATGGTTCCCTTGGAGCCATTCAAGAACAAAGTATTTAAGCTCAGGAGACAAGGCCCCGGCAAGAGGAGCTTGCCGGGAAGGCCAACCAAGGCACTCCAAGGAACTTGCCGCGATGCGCCACGCGCTCTGGCAAGGCAACAAGGCCCCGGCAAGAGGAGCTTGCCGGGAAGACCAACCAAGGTACCCCGAGGCCCGGTGAGCGACAAGCTTCCGGACCCGACAAGATAATAGCATCGGCAAGGCACTTGCCGCGGCAGGCGGCCACTCTGTGCCCACGCTCCAGCGCATCCACCAACATGTCGCTCTGGGGGGCCTCCCCAGGCGCGCGTGGCGGGAGGCTGTGCAGCCAGCGGTGCGCAGTGGCATGCGAAGCTGACATGATCGCCATCGTGGCGAACGGTGGCGCACCTAACGGTCCTTTTCTGCACTGTTTGGGTGACTCAGACGGGCATTTAATGCCCTTGTCCCCTGCCGTCAGGGTTAGGTAGGGTGCATTGTACAAGTAACTGTACCAACCACCTCACTTTTTACATTTGTACCCTTCTCTGCGTTGCCACCTGTCGGTGACCCCTTTAGCGTATAAAAGGAGTCCCATGCGCAACGTAGAGAGGGGGGTTAGGTTCGATTCATTCGTGAGCCAGAAAACACTTAGTTCTCGCGAGCAAGAACATAATAGAACCAGATAAGTAGCAGTAGGAGTGTTATCTCTCCGGAGAGCTCCGAAGCTGGGTAAACTGCTCGTGTGCTTCGCCTCGATCTGCTCTTCGTGCGATCTCCGCCCCCCGCCGAACCGAAAGGGGCCTGGTCCGCCGGCCCCATAGGTGTTCGTGGATCAGTTTCCCCGACATCTTTGGCGCGCCAGGTAGGGGGCGTCGAGATTGTGTGAACCTGATCCGGCATTCACACAAGCTAGATCTTCATTCCCTTCATCAACATGCCACCAAAGAAGAAGACTTCGGCGGCAGCCGCTCCGTCCACGTCACTTCCGCCACCGTTGGAGCAAACGGGTGGTGGAATGGACGCCGGCGGAAGAATGGACGTCGACGAGGAAGCTCATGATGCTGCCAGGTCCAAGAACAAGGCTGCACAAACCTCGGCGACTGTACATGTTCCACGCCACTCTCAGGAGGCGCAAGACCAACAGCGTCATGGCACTTGCAGTGCCATACGCATGATAGGCCAAGACCAAGCTGGTGGATCTCGGGGTGCTCAAGACCAGCATGCACGCCAGCATGCTGGCACGAGCGGGGCACGGTCGCCTAGACGGGATACTGCTCCTTCTAACATAGTTAGAAGTCCGAGAACGTCCCGCTCCTCGCGCCGTCCGCTACTGCCACCCACCACTCCAGCAGAAGCTTTGGCGCGAGCTCAACTGCTCCTAGATTACCCTTCGACATCGGACAAGATCGACGAATGGAGGGCCACCATTCAGAGTCTCATCGGCTACGCCAACGGCGACACTCCACGGCGGCCGAGCGCGTCGCCGCCGCGGCAGGGTTGCCGGGCGCGAGCCGGTGGTGACGAAAATGGGTGGAGGTGCAACTACCATGCAATCACCGCCCCGAAGGCCAAGATCGCCGACTCGCCGGATCCACCTCGACAGCGACTCCACTGCATTGTCGGATCCACGAGCTCGTCGCGATCAGCGCCAAGTTCTTCATGATCGACAACAAGAAGACGCTCGAACTTGCATCGAGCGTCGAAGAGAAGCACGACGTCAATCCGACAAGCGCGCTGGGCCCTCTGTTGACATGCATGCGCCAGGGGAACCTGGCGATCTGCCGTACGCGGTAGGTTGCTCTGCGTTCACTCGTGAGCTACGGCAAGTACAGTGGCCCAGCACGAAGAACTTCAAGCCAGACGTACCGGAGAAGTACGACGGCAAGACGCATCCGTCGGAGTTCCTCGGCATTTACACCATTGCGGTGCAGGCTGCTGGGGGACGGGATGACAAGATCCTTGCCAATTACTTCCCGCTGGTACTCAAGCCCAACGTCAGATCCTGGCTCATGCACTTGCTGGACAACTCCATATCCTCTTGGGCTGATCTGTGCCATCAGTTTGTCGGCGCCTTCACAGGCGGACACAAGCCTCATGGCCAGGAGAGTGATCTTCATCTGCTCGCCCAGAAGGAAGGAGAGCCCCTGCGCAAGTACATTCAGAGATTCAGCAGTGTGCAGCACAACATCCCAGACGTCCACCCTGCCACGATGATCAGCGCGTTCCATCAGAACGTGCGAAACCGCAGGATGCGGGAGGAAATGGCAATGTGCAAGATCAGGGACGTCAGTGAGTTATATGCACTGGCCGACAAGTGTGCACGTGCTGAGGAAGGGAGGAGACTTTTCGGAGAGAATGTACGAGCGGGAGGATCTGACAGTGAAGATGCTGCCCCGGCAAGGAAAAACCGGCGGCGGAACAACAAAAGGAGGAAAGGCAAAGAGGTGCTAGTTGTTGAGCAGTCCGGCAACGGTGGTGGCGCCAAGGAAGCCAAAGCTGGTGACTCCGGCAAGGAGGTTGCCGCGGAGGTGGCGGTCGCCGACAAGCAGGACGGCACCAACAAGCAGTATTGCAAGATCCACTGCACCAAGGGCCATGATCTCCAGAACTGTAAGAAAGTCGAGCAGCTTGTTGAGCAACAGAAATCTGAATACGAGCGGCGCGACAAGGAGAAGGCCCAGGAAGGTACGGTGGGATCCGGCAAGAAACGTCCCGGTCAAGGAGGATGCCGCGGCAAGGCCAAGCAGCGGCAAGGAGACAGACCTCCTCGCGGCCGCGACAAGGATGAAGATGACGACGACGATGAAGACATGGATGATGAGGAGACTGATGAGCAGGAGTTCCAGAAAGCCACAGAGGTCCTATGCGTTGACGGTGGTGCTTCTCTACATACCTCGCACCGTCAGCTCAAGCAGTGGGTGCAGGAAGTTAATGCAGCAGAACCACCCATCGAGTCACGCAAGCCTCTGAAATGGTCCAGCACGCCTATCATCTTTGATATTGAGGACCACCCTGATCGCATAACTGCGGTCGGGTGCTTGCCGATGTTGGTTTCACCAACAATCCGCAACCTCAAGGTCACTAAGATGCTAGTTGACGGCGGGGCCGGCTTGAACCTGATCTCCTCCGCGGTGCTCCAGAAACTCCAGATCCCTGACAGCGAGCTCGAAGAGACCGGTACATTTCAAGGAATCAACCCGGGAAGGAGCAAGCCGACGGGAAAGATCATGTTGTCGGTAACATTTGGCAGCGAGCTGAACTTCAGGACTGAGAGGGTCACATTTGATGTTGCTGACTTTCCATTACCTTACAATGGAATCCTTGGCCGTCCGGCACTCGCCAAGTTCATGGCAGCCTCTCACTATGCGTACAACGTACTGAAAATGCCAGGCCCGATAAGTGTCATCTCTGTCCCTGGCGACAAGAAGGATGCTCTTATCTGTGCCGACAAGATCTACCGGGAAGCAGCAGCTGCAGTAGAACGCAAGACACTTGCCGCTGAAGCTCCCGGGGGGAAGAAGAAGACCAAGTCCGGCAAGAGTTCTGATGCCCACTCCGGCAAGCGCACCTCTTCGGAGTGCTGCGCTACCGTCGAGGACGCACCATCGAGCTCCACCGGCAAGTGTAAGAAGGCAATGACAGCTCCACTTGAGACCAAGAAGGTGTTCGCCAAGGAGGATGGCGCTGGTGGTACCTTCACCATCAGCGCCACTCTTGACCCCAAATAGGAAAGCGCGCTCGTTGCTTTCCTGCGGGCGAATGTCGACGTGTTTGCGTGGCAACCGTCTGATATCCCCGATGTTCCCAGGAAAGTAATTGAGCACCACCTTGTCGTTTGTCCTCATGCGCGGCCCGTCAAGCAGAAAGTTAGGAAACAGGCAGTGGAGCGCCAAGAATTCATCGCAGAAGAAATCAAGAAGTTGGAAGCAGCAGGCCTTGTCAGAGGAGCGCTCCATCCCACGTGGTTGGCCAATCCTGTTGTCGTGCGCAAGGCTAACGGGAAATGGAGGCTTTGTATTGACTTTACTGATGTTAATAAAGCTTGTCCCAAAGACCCATTTCCCTTGCCGCGCATTGACCAGATTGTTGACTCCACAGCTGGATGTGATTTGCTTTCATTTCTTGATGCATACTCAGGATACCATCAGATCTTCATGGCAGAAGAGGATGAAGAGAAAACCGCATTTATCACCCCGTGTGGCACGTACTGCTTCGTACGGATGCCTTTCGGTTTGAAGAATGCTGGTTCAACATTCGCAAGGGTAGTCCACCATGCTTTTGAGCCGCAGATGCACAGAAATGTGGAAGCCTACATGGATGACATCGTGGTCAAGAGCAAGAATAGAGCGACCCTGATTCAAGATTTAGACGAGACATTTGCAAATCTGCGCAAGATCAACCTCAAGCTTAACCCCGAGAAGTGCGTGTTTGGAGTTCCTTCCGGCAAGCTTCTCGGGTTCTTCGTGTCTCAGCGGGGAATTGAAGCCAATCCCGACAAGATCAAGGCCATTGAGCAGATCGAAGCACCAAAGCGCGTCAAGGATGTACGAAGGCTTGCCGGTTGCGTGGCTGCTCTCAGCAGGTTTATCTCTAGATCTGCTGAGCGCGCCCTGCCATTTTTCAAAATTTTGAAAAAGGCAGGTCCAATGAAATGGACTCCGGAGGCGGAGGCTGCGCTGCAGGACTTGAAGAGATACCTGTCCTCCACTCCAACACTTATCGCACCTAAGCCGCAAGAGAAGTTGCTGCTATATATAGCGGCAACCAATCAAGTGGTTAGTGCTGCGTTAGTGGCGGAGAGGGAGGCAGATGATGAGCCAGCAACCACGGCAGATGCATCCAGCGACAAGCAAGGGGCTTCGCCGACAAGCTCTGGTCCCGACAAAAATGGATCTACGCAGGAGCATGATAAGATGCAGAAGAGAATGGTGCAGCGTCCAGTTTACTTTGTCAGTTCCCTTCTACAGGGGGCCAGATCAAGGTACTCTGGTGTGCAGAAGTTGCTTTTCGGCCTCCTCATGGCCTCGAGAAAGCTGCGCCATTACTTCCAAGCACATGAGATCACAGTCGTCACTCGCTTTCCGCTGAAGAGGATACTGCAAAATCCAGAAGCAACAGGCAGAATTGTCGAGTGGGCGCTGGAACTATCAAGCTTTGGCCTCAAGTTTGAGAGCACTTCAACTATCCAAAGCAGAGCATTGGCAGAGTTCATAGCAGAATGGACGCCAACCCCAGATGAAGAAATTCCAGAGACGAGCATCCCCGTCAAAGAGGCAAGCAGAGAGTGGCTGATGTACTTTGATGGTGCCTTCTCGCTGCAAGGCGCCGGTGCGGGCGTGCTGCTTGTCGCGCCCACCGGAGAGCACCTCAAGTACGTAGTCCAGATGCACTTTCCCAAGGAGCAAGCAACCAACAATACTGCAGAGTATGAAGGATTGCTTGCCGGTCTCAGAATTGCAGCAGACCTTGGGATCAAGAAGCTCATTGTCAAGGGTGACTCACAGCTTGTCGTCCTCCAAGTGAACAAGAACTACCAGAGTCCATTGATGGAAGCATATGTTGATGAAGTGAGGAAGCTAGAAGAGCACTTTGACGGCCTACAGATGGAGCATATCCCAAGAGCTCAGAATGACATTGCTGATGGCCTGTCAAAGTGCGCCGCACTAAAGTTACCTGTGGAACCAGGGATCTTTGTGCTCAAGTTGACTCAACCATCCGTAACACCATCAACTGGACAAATCAAGAAGAGGAAGTTGATTTCTGGTGACTACTTTCCGGCAGAGCTCCCCGAAGCCGCCGCCAATAAAGTCCCCAAGATCAACACCAAGGTTGCTGAGGGGCAGTCTGCTCCGGCAAGCCTTATGGTTTGTTCCGTTGAAGCGGACGCTCCCGACAAGTTTTGCTCCGGCAAGCTTGCCGGGGAACATCAAGCTCCGGCAGGGCCGCAAGTCCTTGCCGTGGAAGCAAATGTTCCCACAGCAACAGATGTGCCTTTAGTCCTTGTTGTCGAGCCACAAGCTCCAGCATGGGCACAGCAGATTGTCCATTTCCTTCAGACAGGAGAACTTCCCGAAGCGCAAGAAGAAGCGGAAAAAGTAGCCCGGCAGTCAAGTATGTACCAGTTTGTCGATAGCATACTGTACAGAAGAAGACTCAATGGTGTGAAATTGAAGTGTATTTGCCGAGAAGATGGACAAAAGCTGTTGGCAGAGATACATGGAGGTATATGTGGCCACCACATTGGCACAAGAGCACTTGCCGGCAAAGCTTTCCGGCAAGGTTTCTTTTGGCCGACAGCCCTCCAGGATGCAACTGCACAAGTAACCAAGTGTTAAGCGTGCCAGTTCCACTCCAAACAGATACACCAGCCAGCTCAAGCTCTCCAGACGATCCCTTTATCCTGTCCATTTTCGGTCTGGGGGCTCGATATCCTCGGCCCTTTCCCCCGAGCTGTCGGGGGCTTTGAGTACTTCTACGTCGCAATCGACAAGTTCACAAAGTGGCCGGAAGTGCAGCCAGTGAGGAAGGTGACAGCACAGTCAGCAGTCAAGTTCTTCAGGTTAATTGTTTGCCGTTTCGGGATCCTAACAGGATCATCACCGACAACGGCACGCAATTCACGAGCCGCACCTTCATGCAGTACGTCCAAGACCTTGGCGCCAAGGTCTGCTTCGCTTCTGTTGCTCATCCGAGAAGCAACGGTCAAGCAGAGAGGGCAAATGCTGAAGTGCTGCGCGGGCTCAAGACCAGAACTTTCGACAGGTTGCGCAAGTGCGGAAGAAACTGGATCGAGGAGCTGCCGGTGGTTCTTTGGTCGATCAGAACGACGCCAAATTGAGCCACTGGCCAGACACGTTTCGCTCTAGTCTATGGAGCAGAGGCAGTTCTCCCCACGGAACTCGTATACGGATCGCCTCGAGTGCTCGCTTATGATGAGCTTGAGCAAGAACAGCTGCGACAAGACGACGCGCTGCTCCTTGAGGAAGATCGTCTTCAGGCTGCTGTACGAGCTGCTCGATACTAGCAAGCTTTGCGCCGCTACCATAGCCACAAAGTTAAAGCCAGAAGCTTCGAGGAAGGCGACCTTGTTCTTCAGCGCGTTCAGTCCGCCAAGAATTCCAACAAGTTGACGCCGAAGTGGGGAGGCCCTTATCGGGTGAAACGAGTCACAAGGCCCGGCGCTGTCCGCCTTGAGACCGAAGATGGCATTCCGGTGAGCAACTCCTGGAACATAGAACATCTTCGTAAGTTTTTCCCGTAGGGCGCGGTTGCCGGATCCCGTTCCGGCAACCACCTTTTGTACAAGTCTTGCCGCTGTTGCATGTAATCCTTTGTACAAAGCCGGGCGCAGATCCCGTGCATAAACAAAACCCCATGTGCTCCACAAAACTTGTCCATTTCATGCATTAGTTTCTTTCTTGCATGCGTTATCTGACACTTTGTGCAGCACCTACATCCGATAAGCAATAACGAGCCGAAGGGCTCCATATCATTATTTTCTCTTCTTTCTTCTTTTCAACAAAGGAAAAGAAGGTTCCCTCGCACACAAGTTTGCCGGGGGGAAGGAGAAGATTATGGTATGGACCAGGCGTCGTTCAAGCAAAGTTTTGCCTTGCGGGGAAGCAAACGACAGAAAAGCTAAGTTGCCAAAGTTTGAGCAATCAGTTTTTAAATTTTTGAGTTATTTTCCTCGAACGACCCTGCTTTGGATGGAAAACCTGTGCGCGGAGGAACCAACTCGTGGCTAGTTGCGCCCTTACTTTGTTTCGAGTCTGCTCAACAACTTAAGTGTGCTGCATCTAGTCGCGACAAGGTTTCTTGTCGGAAGCAGCGCCGCCAGCAGGCTGCTGAAGTTCCACACTCAGCGCTCGCGGCTCGGGTGCCTGCGCCGACAAGTTCCCTAGAAGCGTAGGGTAAAAACATACAAAGGAAGGAATCTAGTAGAGGAAATAACAGAGCAATTGATAACAGAAATAAAGTTATATTACAAGATAACTTGTCGCAGCTCTAACAGACTGTTTTCATAACATGATTAGCAGCGACAAGGGAAAAGAAGAAATGGGCGGCCTAGTCTACGCGGTCGCCCTCAACCCTCTTGATCTCGCTCACCTTGTCCACAATGGGTGCGACGAGGGCCTTGAGTGCGTCCCGATCGGCGTCTGGCGGCAAGGACTTGAGGACGTTGGTGAAGCTGAGGCCTAGATTGCGGAAGGCCACCTTCATCAGCACCTTCTGGAGAACCCCGGCGCAGATCTTGCGCGACTCGTCGGCCAGCTGCTTTGGGATCCTCTCCCGGAGCCGCTGGAGTGTCGTTGCCACACCCTTGAAGAACAGGCTAAGCTTGGCGCTGGGTTGGAGATTCTCGTCGGAGGGATACCCAAAGTCCTCCATCCCCAGCTGCGCCAGCTCCTCGTTGATGACTGCGGCAATATTCACCAGACCCTCGGTCCAGTGCTCCACAGTGTCTCTGAACGAGTTCTGGGTAACTGCGATGCTCTCCAGCAGCGCCTTGTCAGCTTTGACCTTCTCCGACAAGGTTTTCTCCCGCTCCTTGGCGGCCTCCAGCGTCTGCATCAGCATGGCCAGCTTCAACTCCAGGTCCGCATTGGAATCCTTGGCGGCGTTGAGCTCCTTGCCCCTCTCAGCGAGAAGACCTTGCAGCTCACCGTGGGCGGCAGCATCCTTCTCACGCTCACGCTTGAGCGCGGCAAGCTCCTCACCGCTCTTCCCGATATTGGCCTCCAGCTGCGCCACCTTCTCCTCCAGCTCTTTCTTGGCGGCCTCTGCGATCGCGGCAGCGTCCTTTGCTTCCTTGAGCGCCCCGCCAAGTGCTTGCTCGCGCTCGGCGAGCTCCTCCTCGTAGCTGTCGAGGTTGGCCTTCCGCTGCACCAATTCTCCTTCTCGCGCGGACTGCTTCTCGGCGGACAGCCTTTGTTCCTCCTCAGCCTCGGCCTTCTCGAGAAGGAAGGCCGTGCGCTCCTCGTCGAGTCACTCCCACTCCTGTGCCAGGGACCAGAGAGCCTCTTGATTGTGGCCCCGGAGCTCCTCCGCGCGCTTCTCCATATCCACTCCTGCCTTCGCGACAAGCGCTTCTCGGGAAGCCAATTTGGCTTGTCGGGCGCGGTAGAATGACAGCAGCTTCCGCAACAGCTGCTCCTCCTCAGGCTCGCCACTGCTGCTGTTGGGCGCGTCGACCAACGACAGCCCAGCGGAGGCGAGCAGCTCCTCATTGAAAGTTTCCCCCTCGACCGGCGCCCTGGAGCTCGACGCCCAGGGTAGCTTGATGAAGATATCATCGCCGGCCTTCAAGTAGGCGCCGGGCTGGGGCTCTTCAGAGCCTGGCTCCGCGGCGGCAGCGGAGGGATCGGCGGTCGGTGCAGCGCCTGGCGCTCCTGTGGCCTCAGGGCCGTCAGTGCGATCGCCCGACCCCTCGCCGGCTTCTGCGGCGGCAGCCTTGGCGGCCTCTTTGCTGGCAGGCTCAGCAGCACCGGCCCCTTCTTCGTTGACGGCGGCGTCGTCGTTGTTGCCACGCGCGCCTTCCTCGCCGGCATCCTCTGTCTCCATTAGCTCTGCGGCAGATGGATCTGAAGAATGAAGAAGGAGGAAAAAATCAATCAAAAATCAGAAGAAGAAGAACCCAAGGGAAAGTTTTTGGACAAGGGAATTACCTGTGCCAAGACCTGCAGTTGCGGTCTCGGCCGCCGCAGGATCGACGGTGCTGCCCCTTGCTGGAGAGTTCTCCCTTGCCGGAGAGCGCTCCCTTACCGGGAACCCCTCCCTTGGCGGCGTAGTCGAAGCAGATGGCACTTCGGGACCAGCTTCCAGGCGCTCCTGATGTGGCTGCTCTGCTCCTACACAAATCAACAAGCTAGATATCAACAAAGGAAAAAGCACTCATGCGCGCCCGACAGCAGAAAGCTAACTATGAACTTACGCTGGGGGCTGCTTTGAGGAGTGGTTGCCGGGTCCATCAAGGTGGTCTCGGACCCACCCCCTGCCGACACGGTGGGGTCATCTTCGATGACAATCACCGCGGCCTTGGCCCTCTTCGCCGCTCTCTGGGCCAGCGTCCTGAAAAGAAAGGAGTCCAGATTGAAGCAAGTCAGATACAAGATAAAAACAGCAAAATTGAAGAACTACAAGAGCACCAAAGAAACTTACTCTTCTTCCTCCTCGTCGGAGCTGAGCGCGGAAAGATCGAAGTCCGGCTCCCCTCTGGTGCGACGAGGCGGAGGAGTAGGATCCCTTGCCCGCTTGGCGGGGGCGGTGGCGGTGGCCCGGGAAGATCCCGCTCCAGTTGCCGCTGCTGCGTGAGGCGCTCCCGCGGCAACATTGCTTGCCGCGGTAGAGCATGTCGCACGGCTCGGCAGCTGTTGACCCGGCTGCCGCCCCGCTACGTCCGCAGCCCTGCGAAGACGCCTCCTTGGCGGGGCCGGGGGCTCCGCCTGCGGCAAGCTTTCTGAAGGCTCGGGCTCTTCCTTGCCGGCCTCGCTCGGCTCGGCTTCAAAACCGGCAGGCTCTTCCTCGCCAATGAACTCTGCGCGCTCGGCAAGGCTTGCCGCTTCTGCCGCCTCCGCCTCTTCCACAGTGAACCCGAACACGCCCGCGGCAGCTGCGGCCGCAACCTCTTCCTCCCTAGTGGAGATGCGCTGCAGCTCCTCGTCGGTGGTGTCACGGGTGAGGCTCTTCTACTCGTCAGCGTGGACCGGCACTTCTTCCAAGTTGTCGAAGAACGCTTGCACGACGTCATCCGCAGGCTCTTGCCAAGTTGGAACGATTCCGTGTGAATCGCACAACGGCATCATGGCGCGGATCCGGTCAAGCGAAGAATTGTTGCACAATGGAACGACGCCCCTCGGCAGCGTGAATGGGTGCAGGGGGTCGCGTTTAAACAACTCCAGGAGCATTGCATCCAGCTCCAAGACGGTGAAGTTGTAGTTGAGGCCCGGCCGCAGCCTCATGATGTCTGCCGAGTTCTTGAATTCCCAGGTGGGCCTCCCCCTCTCCTGCAGGGGGCGATGCGGCGGCGGAGGAAATCTGCGCCTACAGCACCTACAGTGAGCCCGGCAAGCCTGAGGCGAAGGATCCTAGTAATGGCAATCTTCAGCCTCTCGTCTTCCGGGGCCACGTTGCTCCAGTCATTGCCACGCACTATTGGAGCTTGGCGCACGGCGGTGAAGGGCTGCAGATTCTCCTCGACGATCCAGCACCACTCTGCTCTCCACTCATCCCACTTGCTGCGGAGCTCACCCTCCAAGTACGCCTCCTTCTTGCCGACCCTCGAGATCCAGGCGATCCCTCCGGCAAGCGGCTCTCCTCTCTCTACCCGAGGTATGAAGAAGTGGCGGAAAAGGGCAACATTGGGGTGGACTCCGACAAAGTTTTCGCATAAATGTGCGAAAACTGCCATGGTCAGAACGGCGTTGGGGGTGAAATCAAGGAGGCGGAAGCCATAGGTGTTCATGATATCGCAGAAGAACTCCGAGAAGGGCGGGCAGAGCCCGCAATAGAAGAACAACGCGAAGAATGGGTACCCATTTGGAGCCAGTTCCGAAGCAGCGGCCGGGAGTACCCTCGTGTGCGGATGCGCCCGCGTCTCCGTCACCCAAAAGAGGTAGAAGTACTCCCTCAGCTCCTTCACGCCGAGCTGGGGGAGAAGATCGCCCGCTCCTTCCGCAGCGCCGCGAGCCGCTGCGCCTCGGCCGACTTCACGCCCTTTCCCTTGTCGGCTTTCGGAGCCATGGCGGAGGTGGTGGGGGAGGTCGACGGCGTTGGTGATGCTGGTGGCAATGGGGGGGGAGCGCTGCTCTCTCGGCTTCGAGAAGAAGGGGGGGAGCGGCGGAGGTTCGTGAAGATGGAGTAGTAGCAACCAGCGAGGGGGAACGAACTGCCCCTGTTTCCTCTGCTTATAAAGAGGGACGGGGCGGACGTTTCGCCCTTCCGAATAAAGAACCACCCACGATCTCTCCCACGACGCCGCATTCAATGCGTGTCGTTAGGGGAGAGCACGGTGGATACGGAGCGAGATTCGGCGTGGCCCAGTCCGCGTGTGCCCGTGCCCTGTCTTGGGCCTGGCCCAACAGCGCTCGGCACCGTGTCTGGCCCAGGCCCAGGGGCTCCTGCGGTGTACTAGAATAGGGGTACCCTAGTACCCCGAACTTGTGCACGGGCAGTTGCAGCACCCCGCGGCAAGGCTTGCCGGGAGAACGCCAAGATCCTCCGTGGTTCCCTTGGAGCCATTCAAGAACAAAGTATTTAAGCTCAGGAGACAAGGCCCCGGCAAGAGGAGCTTGCCGGGAAGGCCAACCAAGGCACTCCAAGGAACTTGCCGCGACGCGCCACGCGCTCCGGCAAGGCAACAAGGCCCCGGCAAGAGGAGCTTGTCGGGAAGACCAACCAAGGTACCCCGAGGCCCGGTGAGCGACAAGCTTCCGGGCCCAACAAGATAACAGCAGCGGCAAGGCACTTGTCGCGGTAGGCGGCCACTCTGTGCCCACGCTCCAGCGCATCCACCAACGTGTCGCTCTGGGGGGCCTCCCCAGGCGCGCGTGGCAGGAGGCTGTGCAGCCAGCGGTGCGCAGTGGCATGCGAAGCTGACAAGATTGCCATCATGGCGAACGGTGGCGCCCCTAACGGTCCTTTTCTGCACTGTTTGGGCGACTCAGACGGGCATTTAATGCCCTTGTCCCCTGCCGTCAGGGTTAGGTAGGGTGCACTGTACAAGTAACTGTACCAACCACCTCACTTTTTACATTTGTACCCTTCTCTGCGTTGCCACCTATTGGTGACCCCTTTAGCGTATAAAAGGAGGCCCATGCGCAACGTAGAGAGGGGGGTTAGGTTCGATTCATTCGTGAGCCAGAAAACACTTAGCTCTCGCGAGCAAGAACATAATAGAACCAGACAAGCAGCAGTAGGAGTATTATCTCTCCGAAGAGCTCCGAAGCTGGGTAAACTGCTCGTGTGCTTCGCCTCGATCTGCTCTTCGTGCGATCTCCGCCCCCCGCCGAACCGAAAGGGGCCCGGTCCGCCGGCCCCATAAGTGTTCGTGGATCAGTTTCCCCGACAAGGCCCATCACTACCTAGGTGGAACCACCTATTCCTTCAGCCCCCACATCTGAACAATAACGTAAGTATGTAGTAGTATAAAGTATATACCCGTGATCACCTCCCGAAGTGATCACAACCTGATAGTATAGCATGGCAGATGGACAAGTATGAAGGGCCACTGATAGAAAACTAGCATCCTATACTAAGCATTTTAGGATTGCAGGTAAATGTAACAACATAAGTAACAAAGACAGGCTATGTAGCAGAATAGGATCGTCCTAAAGCAGTAATAGCTACACTAATCTAATGCAAGTAGTAGAGAGTAGACGGTATCGGGATGATCAAGGAGATTTTGCTTGACTAGAAGTTCTTCTGAGAAGGAGGGGTCGTCAACACAGTAGTCGATTGGGGCAGCAGTGGCGTCAGTATCAAAGTCTACCAGAGAGAAGGGGGGGGGACAATGAATACAGTGCAAGCAGATGCATGTGATGCATGACATGACAATGAGTGGTGCTAGGTATGCCCTAATGCGGTACTAGGTGCTACTCGCGAAGGGGGGAAACATCCGGGAAAGTATCCCCACTGTTTGGCATTTTTGGACAAATGAAACGGAGGGGGACGGTTGCATGTTCGCTATGTTAGGTACGTGTGGCAGACAAACAATGAGCGTATTCGGATTTGTCTCGTTTTTCTGAGCAACTTTCATGTACAAGATATTTTCATCCGAGACACGGTTTATTTTATATTAATTTTCAGAGTTTTAATTCATTTCTGGAATTAACAGATTTAATTTAAATCAAAAACTGGTTTACTGCATCAACATGATGTCAGCAGTCAACGTTCTGTTGACTGAGTCAAACTGACGTGTGGGTCCCACTATCATTGTCACAGTTTGACTAAGCAGATAATTAGGATTAATTAACATGGTTAATCAATTCTTCAATTAATTAATTAATTAATTTTATTACTATTATTTTTTAAATTTCTTTTTTGTGTTCTTTTTTGTTTTAGTACAAAGGGGCATGGGGCCCCCTTGGTAGTGGCCCATATGGCCATTAGATCGAGCACGGCTAACGGGCTCAGGGGCGGAGCCGGGTGTGGGTGCCGCCCGGGAGCTGGCTCCAGGCGCAGCTAGCCGTGGGGAAAGACGCGGCGAGGCCAGAGCAGGGTCGAGCGAGCGCTGGCTAGAGGCAACGGCTGGTGGACGCGGGTGCGAGACCGAGGCAGTCGCAGGCGAGCCAGTGGCGCGAGCGGCGAGCAGCAACGCAGCCCAGAGCGCAGCGAGGCAGCGGCTACACGGGCGTGGCAAGGGTGCGGCGGGCGAGCAAAGGTGAGGGTGAGTAGGTGCCAAGGCCCAGCGAGGGGGTTGCCCCCCTTTTTCATTATTTTATTTCTTTTCTTTTCCCTTTTTATTTTTCTTTTATTTTCTGTTTTTATTTTAGATTTTAATTATTTTAGTTTTACAAAATATAAAAGAAAGTCCTAATTTAGTAATAATGATTATGCTAGTGCCCCATTAATTTTGGGTAACTAAATAAATAGTTTACTATTTTATAAAATACAAAAGGCATTTAGTTAATTCTTTGTCGTGGTTTCTATTATTTTAGTGCATTTAACCATTTTATGTAAATGTGGATTCTCCACCATAATTACTTATTATTTATTTGGCACATGTAGAACATTTTAGTTTTAATGTTTGAAATTTTTTGTTGTTTGCCTTTATTTTAAATTTGAATTTGAATCGTTTTTGAACCATCAGGAGATCCACAACAGTGATCATCGTGACGTGGCGTCATTAGCAGGGAATTACTGTTGCTTAATTATCCGAGCGTTACAATTCTCCTCCACTACAAGACATCTTGTCCCGAGATTTAAGAGGTAGAAGGAAACAGTGTTGGGTAGTCATCATGCAGGCGATCCTCGTGTTCCCAAGTGGCTACGTCTCCAAAATGATGTGACCACTAGACTTTGAGGAACTTTATCGCCTTCTGATAGGTGTGGCGTTCAGCTTGGTCGAGAATGTGGACCGGATGCTCTTTATAAGAGAGGTCTTGTTGCAACTCGGGCACTAAATGATCCACTACTCGGATTGGGTCCTTGAAGCAGCGGTGGAACTATGACACGTGTAACACATCGTGAACCTGAGAAAGGTTCGGCGGAAGCTCCAATTGATATGTCACTTTTCCATGCTTTTTGAGAATAGTGAATGGACCAATATAGCAAGGAGCAAGCTTGCCTTGATCTCGAAGCGGTGAGCACCATTCAACAGTGAGACTCGAAGATAAGCCTTTTCGCCAGGTTGATAGACCATGTCCTTATGATGACAGTCATACTAACTTTTATGATGTGACTGAGTAGTCTTGAGATTCTAGCTAATGATGCGGACTTGTTCTTCGTGTGTTGGATAATATTCGGACTGTAGAGGGACATTCCTTACTTTCTAACCAGTTTAGAGGGGTTCGACACTTTCGTACATACAAGACTTCAAAGGGGGTCATCTTCAAACTGGCTTGATAGCTATTGTTGTAAGGGAACTCAGCATACGGGAGAGATTCCTCCTATTTCTTGCCAAAGGAAATGACGCAAGCTCGAAGCATGTCTTCGAGAAATTGGTTGACACATTCAACTTGGCCCTGAGACTGAGGGTGGAATGCAGTGCTGAAAGACAGATGAGTTCCCATAGCTTCCTGGAAACTTGCCCAGAATCTTGAACTGAATAAGCTGCCACAGTCTGAGCTGATTACGAGTGGAATACCGTAAAGTGAAACAATTCTGGAAAAGTAGAGGGTTGCCACATGACTAGCAATGATCGTTTCTTTGACGGCGAGGAAATGTGCGACTTTGGAGAGTCGGTCAATGACGACAAGATAGCATCATTACCCCTTCAACAATTTGGGAAAACCAGTGACAAAGTCCATCTCAACACAGGCAGGAGTCGGTCTACTTGTCTCAGACGTGATGCCTATATACATGATCATACATAGATATTCTCATAACTATGCTCAATTCTGTCAATTGCTCAACAGTAATTTGTTCACCCACCGTAGAATACTTATGCTCTCGAGAGAAGCCACTAGTGAAACCTATGGCCCCCGGGTCTATCTTTATCATATTGATCTCCTACTACTTAGTTATTTCCTTTGCTATTTACTTTGCCTTTATTTTACTTTCCACCTTTTATCATAAAAGTACCAAAAATATCATCTTATCATATCTATCAGATTTCACTCTCGTAAGTGGCCTTATAGGGATTGACAGCCCCTATTTGCGTTAGTTGCGAGGATTTATTTCTTTTGTGCAGGTACGAGGGACTCGCGTGTAGCCTCCTACTGGATTGATACCTTGGTTCTCAAAAACTGAGGGAAATACTTACGCTACTTTGCTGCATCATCCCTTCCTCTTCGGGGAAAACCAACGCTGTGCTCAAGAGGTAGCAAGAAGGATTTCTGGCGCCGTTGTAGGGGAGGTCTACGCAAAAGTCAATATACCAAGTACTCATCACATACCCTTATCTCCTGCATTACATTATTTGCCATTTGCCTCTCGTTTTCCTCTCCCCCACTTCACCCTTGCCGTTTTATTCGCCCTCTCTCTCTCTCTATCCTCCCTCTCTTTCCCTATTTGCCTCTTTTTGCCCGCTTGCTTTCTGTTTGCTTGTGTGTTAGTTTGCTTGCTTGTCCCGATGGCTCTTCCTTAATTTGGTGACCTTCACCTTAAAATATTAGAAGAGATCGAAAGCAATGTCAGGAGTTTCATGGTCTTGCAATTTGAACATAATAGTTTCTTCAGAAACAAGCTTAAAGAACAGAAAAGTTTTATGACTTTTATGAATAAAGAGCTTGATGATATGTCTAAAGAATTCGATGGTTTAAGATCCCAAATTGCTCATCTTGAGAAATTAACTGCTGAAATTTCGGATAAGCAGGCTACCTTAGTTAATAAGATGGCCGCTAAACCGGATTTCTATGAAAATAAAGATGAAGATCTAAAAGTTATTGATGCGTCCCCTATTAAATCTTTGTTTTGCAATATGAATCTTGATAATGATGGGACTGAATATGATCCACCTTTACCTAGAAGGCGTTCCAAGAATTCTGAATTTGTTGACCTTGATTCTAAATTTGATAAAAGTGGGATTGAAGAAATTAAAACCCTAGATATTGCTAAACCCACTATTGTGGATTTCAAGGAATTTAACTATGAAAATTGCTCTTTGATTGATTGTATTTCCTTGTTGCAATCCGTGCTAAATTCTCCTCAAGCTCATAGTCAAAATAAAGCGTTTACTAAACATATCGTTGATGCCTTTATGCAATCTTATGAAGAAAAACTTGAATTGGAAGTTTCTATCCCTAGAAAAATTTATGATGAGTGGGAACCAACTATTAAAATTAAAACTAAAGATCATGAATGCTATGCTTTATGTGATTTGGGTGCTAGTGTTTCCACGATTCCAAAGACTTTGTGTGATTTGTTAGGTTTCCATGATTTTGATGATTGCTCTCTAAACTTGCACCTTGCGGATTCCACTATTAAGAAACCTATGGGAAGAATTAATGATTTTCTTATTGTTGCAAATAGGAATTATGTGCCCGTAGATTTTATTGTTCTTGACATAGATTCCAATCCTTCATGTCCTATTATTCTTGGTAGACCTTTCCTTAGAACGATTGGTGCAATTATTGATATGAAGGAGGAAAATATTAGATTCCAATTTCCATTAAGGAAAGGCATGGAACACTTTCCTAGAAAGAAAATTAAATTACCTTATGAATCTATTATGAGAGCCACTTATGGATTGCCTACCAAAGATGGCAATACCTAGATCTATTCTTGCTTGTTATGCCTAGCTAGGGGCGTTAAACGATAGCGTTTGTTGGGAGGAAACCCAATTTTATTTTTATTTCTTGCTTTTTGCTCCTGTTTAGTAATAAATAATTTATCTAGCCTCTGTTTTGGTTGTGTTTTTTGTTTTTAATTAGTGTTTGTGCCAAGTAGAACCGTTGGGAAGACTTGGGGAAAGTCTTGTTACACTTGCTGTAAAAAACAGAAACTTTAGCGCTCACGAGAACTGCTGTCATTTTTATTTGGAAAGTGATATTTAGTTAATTATTTTTGCAGATGATTAATAGATAAAGTCCTCATGTCCAGAAATTTATTTTAGAATTTTTGGGGTTCCAGATCTTGCGCTAGCTACAGGTTACTACAGACTGTTCTATTTTTGACAGTTTCTGTTTTTCCTGTGTTGTTTGCTTATTTTGATGAATCTATGGCTAGTAAAATAGTTTAGAAACCATAGAGAAGTTGGAATACAGTAGGTATAACACAAATATAAATAAATAATAAGTTCATTACAGTACCTTGAAGTGGTTTTTTTTCTTTCGCTAACGGAGCTCACGAAATTTTGTACTTTAAGTTTTGTGTTGTGAAGTTTTCAAGTTTTGGGTAAAGATTTGATGGATTATGGAACAAGGAGTGGAAAGATCCTAAGCTTGGGGATGCCCATGGCAACCCCAAGATAATCTAAGGACACCTAAAATCCAAAGCTTGGGGACGCCCCGGAAGGCATCCCCTCTTTCGTCTACTTCTACCGGTAACTTTACTTGGAGCTATATTTTTATTCGCCACATGATATGTGTCTTGCTTGGAGCGTCTTGTATTATTTGAGTCTTTGCTTTTTAGTTTACCACAATCATCCTTGCTGTACACACCTTTTGAGAGAGCCATACATGATTTGGAATTTGTTAGAATACTCTATGTGCTTCGCTTATATCTTTTGAGTTATATAGTTTTGCTCTAGTACTTCACTTATATCTTTTAGAGCATGGTGGTGGATTTGTTTTATAGAAACTATTGATCTCTCATGCTTCACTTAGATTATTTTTAGAGTCTTAATAACATGGTAATTTTCTTAAAATCCTAATATGCTAGGTATTCAAAGTTAGTAAAATTTTCTTAAGAGTGTTTTGAATATTAAGAGAAGTTTGATGCTTGATGATTGTTTTGAGATATGGAGGTAATAATATCAAAGTCGTGCTAGTTGAGTAGTTGTGAAATTGAGAAATTCTTGTGTTGAAGTTTGCAAGTCCCGTAGCATGCACGTATGGTAAATGTTATGTAACAAATTTGAAACATGAGGTGTTATTTGATTGTCCTCCTTATGAGTGGTGGTCGGGGACGAGCGATGGTCTTTTCCTACCAATCTATCCCCCTAGGAGCATGCGCGTAGTACCGAGGTTTTTGATGACTTGTAGATTGTTGCAATAAGTATGTGAGTTCTTTATGACTAATGTTGAATCCATGTATTATACGCACTCTCCCCCTTCCATCCTTGCTAGCCTCTTCGGTACCGTGAATTGCCCTTTCTCACATTGAGAGTTGGCGCAAACTTCGCCGGTGCATCCAAACCCCGTGATAGGATATGCTCTTTCACACATAAACCTCCTTATATCTTCCTCAAAACAGCCACCATACCTACCTATTATGGCATTTCCATAGCCATTCCGAGATATATTGCCATGCAACTTTCCATCATTCCATTCATCATGACACATTCATTATTGTCATATTGCTTAGCATGATCATGTAGTCGACATAGTATTTGTGGCAAAGCCACCGTTCATAATTCTTTCATACATGTCAATCTTGGTCCATTGCATATCCCGGTACACCGCCGGAGGCATTCATATAGAGTCATCTTTGTTCTAGTATCGAGTTGTAATCATTGAGTTGTAAATAAATAGAAGTGTGATGATCATCATTTTCTAGAGCATTGTCCCAATTGAGGAATATAAAAAAATAGAAAGGCCATAAAAAGAGAAGGCCCAAAAAAAGAGAAAGGCCATAAAAAGAGAAAGGCCATAAAAAAAGAGAAAGGCCATAAAAATGAGAGAAAAAGAGAGAAGGGACAATGTTACTATCCTTTGCCACACTTGTGCTTCAAAGTAGCACCATAATCTTCATGATAGAGAGTCTCTTGTTTTGTCACTTTCATATACTAGTGGGAATTTTTCATTATAGAACTTGGCTTGTATATTCCAACAATGGGCCTCCTCAAGTGCCCTAGGTCTTCGAGAGCAAGCAAGTTGGATTCACACCCACTAGTTTCTTTTGTTGAGCTTTCATACATTTATAGCTCTAGTGCATCCGTTGCATGGCAATCCCTACTCCTTGCATTAACATCAATCGATGGGCATCTCCATAGCCCATTGATTAGCCTCGTTGATGTGAGACTTTCTCCTTTTTTGTCTTCTCCACATAACCCCCCTCATTATATTCTATTCCACCCATAGTGCTATGTCCATGGCTCGCGCTCATATATTGCGTGAAAGTTTATAGGTTTGAGATTACTAAAGTATGAAACAATTGCTTGGCTTGTCATCGGGGTTGTGCATGATGAGAGCATTCTTGTGTGACGAAAATGAAACACGACTAAACTATATGATTTTGTAGGGATGAACTTTCTTTGGCCATGTTATTTTGAGAAGACATAATTTCTTAGTTAGTATGCTTGAAGTATTATTATTTTTATGTCAATATGAACTTTTGTCTTGAATCTTTTGGATCTGAATATTCATACCACAATTAAGAAGAATTACATTAAAAATTATCCCAAGTAGCACTCCGCATCAAAAATTCTGTTTTTATCATTTACCTACTCGAGGACGAGCAGGAATTAAGCTTGGGGATGCTTGATACGTCTCCAACGTATCTATTATTTTTGATTGCTCCATGCTATATTATCTACTGTTTTGGACATTATTGGGCTTTATTATCCACTTTTATATTATTTTTGGGACTAACCTATTAACCGGAGGCCCAGCCCAGAATTGCTATTTTTTGCATGTTTTAGGGTTTCGAAGAAAAGGAATATCAAACGGAGTCCAAACAGAATGAAACCTTCGGGACGTGATTTTCTCAACGAACAAGACCCGGGAGACTTGGACCCTACGTCACGAAATAAAAGAGGAGGCCATGAGGTAGGGGGCGTGCCTGCCTTCCCCAGGCGCGCCCTCCACCCTCGTGGGCCCCCTGTTGCTCCACCGACGTACTCCTTCCTCCTATATATACCTACGTACCCCCAAACGATCAGATACAGAGCCATAACCCTAATTCCACCGCTGTAAATTTCTGTATCCACGAGATCCGATCTTGGTGCCTGTTCCGGAGCTTCGCCGGAGGGGGCATCGATCACGGAGGGCTTCTACATCAACACCATAGCCGCTCCGATGAAGTGTGGGTAGTTTACCTCAGACCTACGGGTCCATAGTTAGTAGATAGATGGCTTCTTCTCTCTTTTTTGGATCTCAATACAATGTTCTCCCCCTCTCTTGTGGAGAACTATTCGATGTAATCTTCTTTTTGCGGTGTGTTTGTTGAGACCGATGAATTGTGGGTTTATGATCAAGTCTATCTATGAATAATATTTGAATCTTCTCTGAATTCTTTTATGTATGATTGGTTATCTTTGCAAGTCTCTTCGAATTATCAGTTTGGTTCGGCCTACTAGATTGATCTTTCTTGCAATGGGAGAAGTGCTTAGCTTTGGGTTCAATCTTGCGGTGTCCTTTCCCAGTGACAGTAGGGGCAGCAAGGCACGTATTGTATTGTTGCCATCGAGGA
The DNA here is from genome assembly GCF_018294505.1 of Triticum aestivum. Taxonomy (NCBI): domain Eukaryota; kingdom Viridiplantae; phylum Streptophyta; class Magnoliopsida; order Poales; family Poaceae; genus Triticum; species Triticum aestivum. The sequence goes on along the minus strand of NC_057803.1, from coordinate 519,550,790 downwards.
TAACAAGATGGGGTTTTCTTCATATTGCATGAGTCTATCCCTCTACATCATGTCATCTTGCTTAAGGCGTTAATCTATTTTTAACTTAATACTCTAGATGCATGCTGGATAGCGGTCGATGAGTGGAGTAATAGTAGTAGATGCAGGCAGGAGTCTGTCTACTTGTCTCGGACGTGATGCCTATATACATGATAATACCTAGATATTCTCATAACTATGCTCAATTCTGCCAATTGCTCAACAGTAATTTGTTCACCCACCATAGAATACTTATGCTCTCGAGAGAAGCTACTAGTGAAACCTATGGCCCCCGGGTCTATCTTTATCATATTGATCTCCTACTACTTAGTTATTTCATTTGCTATTTACTTTGCCTTTATTTTACTTTGCATCTTTTATCATAAAAATACCAAAAATATTATCTTATCATATCTATCAGATCTCACTCTCATAAGTGGCCTTATAGGGATTGACAACCCCTATTTGTGTTGGTTGTGAGGATTTATTTGTTTTGTGCAGGTATGAGGGACTCGCGCGTAGCCTCCTACTGGATTGATACCTTGGTTCTCAAAAACTGAGGGAAATACTTACGCTACTTTGCTGCATCATCCCTTCCTCTTCGGGGGAAACCAATGCAGTGCTCAAGAGGTAGCAACTCTTCCTGAACCACCACTTAAACCTACTCCGAAGAAGAGGGGTATCTTATATCTTAGTCCTGAAGATATGCAAGAGGCAAAGAAATCTATGAAAGAAAAATGTATTAAAGCTGAGGATGTCAAAAATTTACCTCGTATTGAAGAAATACATGGGCTTGAAACACCAGCACCACCTAAGGTGGTAGAGGTAAATTCTTTAGTCAATGACAATGATAATCCTTATAATATGCATCATAGTCAATGCCTTTATGAGTTTGATAACTACATTAGAAAACAAGACCACTTCAATGCAAATGTTATGAAACAATTGAAATACAATTCTGATATGATTGCTCGCTTGAGTGACTTGTTATTTAGAATCACCAATGATGTTAGAGGTGTAGGAAAGCATGCCTCTATGGTTCAAATTCAACTAGAAGAAGTTGCTAGATCTCAAAGAGAATTGCTTGATGAAATGAACAATAACATACATGACTTTGATGTTAGAGTAGCAACTAGGGGAGGTAAAATGACTCAGGAACCACTCTATCCTGAGGGACACCCTAAAAGAGTTGAACAAGACTCTCAAAGAATTAACATTGATGCACCTAGTCCTTCCAAAAAGAAAAAGAAGACGAAAAAATAATAGGACTTTTCATGCTTCTAGTGAACCTGAAATAGAAAAACCTCCTAATGCTACTAATGAGGTTTCTATTTCTGATGCGGAAAATAAATCTGGTAATGAACACTCACCTTATGATAATGACAAAGATAATGATGAGGTTCATGAAGATACTCAAACAAATAATAAAGAACCAGACAATGATGTTGAAATAGAACCAACTATTGATCTTGATAACCCACAACCCAAGAATAAGAGATATGATAAAAGAGACTTTGTTGCTAGAAAACATGGTAAGGAAAGAGAACCATGGGTTCAAAAACCGATGCCCTTTCCACCTAAGTCAACTAAAAAGAAAGATGATGAAAAATTTGAGCGCTTTGCTGAAATGATTAGGCCAGTATTTTTGCGTACACGCTTGACTAATATCCTAAAAATGCATCCTTATGCAAAGTACATGAAAGACATCATCACCAATAAGAGAAAAATTACTGGAAGCTTAAATCTCCACCATGCTTGCTAATTACACTTTTAAGGATGGAGTACCTAAAAAACTTGGAGATCCGGGAATACCAACTATACCTTGCTCCATCAAAAGGAATTATGTGAAAACTTCTTTATGTGATTTAGGAGATGGTGTTAGTGTTATGCCTTTCTGTTTATATAAAAAGACTTGATTTGAATAAATTCACACCTACTGAAATATCTTTGCAAATGGCTGACAAATGAACTGCCATACCTATCGGTATTTGTGAGGATGTGCCTGTTGTTGTTGCTAATGTTACTATCTTAACTGACTTTGTTATACTTGAGATGCCCGAGGACGACAACATGTCGATTATCCTTGGTAGACCCTTTTTGTATACTGTAGGGGCTTTTATTGATTGCAATAAAGGCAAGGTCACTTTTCATATCAATGGTAGTGAGCATACGATGCACTTTCCAAAGAAACAAATCCAAGTGAATGGTATTAATGTTATCGAAAAATCTCTGACAATCACTATTGGAAGTTTTCAACTACCTCTACCTACTGTCAAAAAGAAATATGAAATGCTTATTGTTGGGGACATTCATATCCCTGTTGAGGTAACTTAGTGTTTTACAAAACTTCTTCGGTTTCATGCTAATCGAAGGTGGTTGTTAATAAGACTTGATCAACCCTATTAATAAATCATTTTTGAGAGGTATGGAGTTGATGAATTTGGTAAGTCTCATTCATTGTGTCCCTAATAAGGAAGGTCTTACCATTGTTCCTAATGATAAGAATGAATTGATTCCACAAAGAATTGTTACAAGTTATAGAATGGTAATTGATTTTTGCAAAGCTACTAAGAAATATCATTACCCTCTACCTTTTATTGATCAAATGTTAGAAAGATTATCCAAACATGCACATTTTTTCTTTATAGATGGTTGTATTGGTTTCTCTCAAATACCTGTGTCAAAAGAGGACCAAGAAAAGACCACTTTTACTTGCCCTTTCGGTACTTTTGCTTATAGATGTATGCCTTCTGGTTTATGCAATGCACCTACTACCTTTCAAAGATGTATGACTGCTATATTCTCTGACTTTTGTGATAAGATTGTTGAGGTTTTCATGGATGATTTCTCTGTTTATGGAACTTCCTTTGATGATTGCTTAAGCTACCTTGATCGAGTTTTGCAAAGATGTGAAGAAACTAATCTTGTCTTGAATTGGGAAAAGTGCCACTTTATGGTTAATGAAGTTATTGTCTTGGGGCATAAATTTTTGAAAGAGGCATTGAAGTTGATAAAGCTAAAGTAGATGCTATTCAAAAGATGTCGTGTCCCAAAGATATCAAAGGTATAAGAAGTTTCCTTGGTCATGCTGGTTTCTATAGAAGGTTTATTAAAGACTTCTCTAAAATTTCTAGGCCTCTCAGTAATCTCTTGCAAAAAGATGTTCCTTTTGTTTTTAATGATGATTGTGTAGAATCATTTGAAGTAATCAAGAAAGCCTTGATTTTTGCACCTATTGTTCAGCCACCCGATTGGAATTTACCCTTTGAAATTATGTGCGATGCTACTGATTATGTTGTTGGTGCTGTTCTAGGACAAAGAGTTGATAATAAATTAAATGTTATTCATTATTCTAGTAAAACTCTAGACAGTGCCCAGAGAAATTATGCTACTACTGAAAATGAATCCTTAGCAGTTGTTTTTGCTTGTGATAAGTTCAGATCTTATATTGTTGATTCCAAAGTAACTGTTCACACTGATCATGCTGCTATTAAATATCTTACGGAAAAGAAAGATGCTAAACCTAGACTTATTAGATGGGTTCTCTTGCTACAAAAATTTGATTTGCATATTATTGATAGAAAGGGAGCTGAGAACCCCCTTGCTGACAACTTGTCTAGGTTAGAAAATGTTCTTGATGACCCACTACCTATTGATGATAACTTTCTTGATGAACAATTAGCTGTCATAAATGCTTCTCGTAATACTCCATGGTATGCTGATTATGCTAATTACATTGTTGCTAAATTTATACCACCTAGTTTCACTTCTATGATTTAAGACATTACTTTTGGGATGACCCACACCTTTATAAAGGAGTAGATGGTGTTATTAGACGTTGTGTACCTGAGCATGAACAGGGACAGATCCTACGCAAGTGCCACTCTGAGTCTTATGGAGGACACCATGCTGGAGATAGAACTGCACACCAGGTATTGCAATCTGGTTTTTATTGGCCCACTCTCTTCAAGGATGCTAGTAACTTTGTCTTGGCTTGTGATGAATGCCAAAGAATTGGTAATATTAGTAGACATTAGGAAATGCCTATGAATTATTCACTTGTTATTGAACCACTTGATGTTTGCGGCTTTGATTATACGGGACCTTTTCCTTCTCTAATGGGTATACACATATTTTAGTTGCTATTGATTACGTTCCTAAGTGGGTAGAAGCTATTCCAACTAGTAGTGCTGATCATAAAACTTCTATTAAGATGCTTAAAGAAGTTATTTTTCCGAGGTTTGGAGTCCCTAGATATTTAATGACTAATGGTGATTCACATTTTATTCATGGTGTTTTCTGTAAAATGCTTGCTAAGTATGATGTTAACCATAGAATTGCATCTCCATATCATCCTCAGTCTAGTGGTCAAGTAGATTTGAGCAATAAGAGATTAAATTAATTTTGCAAAAGTCTGTTAATAGATCTAGAAAGAATTGGTCTAAGAAACTTGATGATGCATTATGGGCTTATAGAACTCCTTATAAGAATCCTATGGGTATGTCTCCTTATAAAATGGTTTATGGAAAGGCTTGTCACTTACCTCTTGAACTAGAACATAAGGCATATTGGGCTATTAAAGAGCTCAATTATGATTTCAAACTTGCCAGTGAGAAGAGGTTATTTGACATAAGCTCAGTTGATGAATGGAGAACCCAAGACTTTGAGAATGCCAAGTTGTTTAAAGAAAAGGATAAAAGATGGCATGAAGTTCCACGTCACGGTGTCAAAACCAGTGGGGGTACGCTGGTAACTTACCCTACATTTCGGACAAGCGCGTCCCTAAGCTTGGCTCACCCCTCCCCCTTCGCCCCCCATTCGTACACCGAGGCCGCCAAAAACCGCGAAACCCCATGCTCCTCCGTCGGCCTCTCGACCGCCGCCCAGCCGGAGACTCTTCCCCGACTACATCGTCTACCACAATAGCTCGCCGTCCCTCATCCACCGCACCGGATGAGGATCCGTTGTCGATCTCGTCGTCCCGCCGGATCAACCGCCCGTCCTCCACCTCCAAGGAGCTACCCCGATGTTCGCCTCGTCTATCGCGCCACCTCAATCCCCACAGCGCCGTCTTGACCTACCCCACCGGAATCGCAACACCCTCACCAATTCCTCCGATGAAGCCGAGGCCAACTCAGCGCCACCAAGGAGGTTCTACACTCACTGCTGCATTTTATCTTTTATTCGATCTCACGGGGCTGCCGGTGCTCGATACCGAGCAGACATGGCGTGTCTCCATCGATGGCGCTGTCGCCGGCCACATCATCCATGGCGTCTCTCCCCCATGTCGTTGCTTCCTCAGCGGCGACTTCCACAACGGCACTAGCTGCAGCTGCTCCGGCTCTCGCTCGCGTTGCGGCTTTGTTCTTGTTGTCGGTCGCGCTGCTGCACTGCTCCTGCTTTCGTTCGTGCTGCTGCTCTGCTCTTGCTCTCGCTTGCGGTGCTGCTGCTACTGCTGCACGACCTTTGGCAACTACAGGAGTTGCTGCTTTAGCACTCGCTCGTAGTGCTACTGCACGACTTGCTCTCTGCTAGTGCGTTCCCTCCTCGAGCATCTGCTGATTTAGATCACTACTTCTCTACTACTAGTGCTCGAACGCCCTAAACATCTATTGCAATGCTCTGTTACTAGTTCATTCAGTTTCGACAGTAAAATTCAGTTTCGACTATGAAGTTCATTTTCTTCAATTAAGTTCAGAGTGAACAGTACTTACAGCATCTGTCGGAGCAGTCGTGGCGCGGCTGATGCGTTTTACATCTAGCACTTTTTGGTGATGTATTTTACATCATCTATTGCAGATGATATTAGGGTCCCACTTCAGATTAACGTTGTCTGTCTTGTCATGCTTCAGCCTCGTCGCCGTACACCCTAGCGGAGCTGCTCCAACGACGGAACCGTCCATCACAGCGCAGCAGTACCCTCGGCGCTGTTTCCAGAGGCCTCAGATCTTCTTCCCCGCCTTTGACAGTCACACCAGCATCATCACCATCCTCCACGTACCCAATGATGCTGAGGTCCACAAGGCTATGCCAAAGAGGTTGTACACTCGTCGCATCACTTTGTTTCTCCATTCCTCTGTTCTTCCAATTCATGTGAGCCAAACACCCAGGTTGACTGAAATCCTATGTTTCTAAATGCTCTGTTTTGCACATGCATTCCTATCATATTCTTGTGTTTTTCCTGTCCCTGCATTTATAGAATCCTCCAATTCTAAGGAGCCCTTACAGATTTACTTCATTTTCAGATATGCGTCAAAGAAAACTCTGTGTGTTATGTCCTGCTCCTGCCATGCCGTCATCCACCCCACCCGAGGTGCACCATCGACAGAAGCGTTCACTGCAGCAGAGGTCCCCCCTGCAGACTTTCTTTCGCCGCCTCAGATCATCTTCCCCGTTGCCGGCAGCCACGCCAACTGCATTACCATCGTCGACTTGAGCAGATGAACCTGAGGACTACACAGTTCCGGAAGAGAGGTCGCAGTCTTTCGTGTTTGCTTATGTTATACATCGGTTATTATTATCTGCTACTTTATCGTTCAATCTTGAGTTTTGAATTGCCCATGGGTCTCATATCGAGCCAGCAACAAATAGTATCTGTCTACTATATGGTTCATATGGGTCTTCTATGTGGTTCATGTTGGGTGGGCAACAAACAATAGATGATCCATTGTCTATCTTTTTAAACTGAAGTTATAATCTGCCTGCTATCATTAGTTTTGGATCCATTCACTCGTTTGCTACCATCAGTCTTGATTTTTGCATGCACCCCTTAGGCCTTACAAAATCTAACTATTTTTTTATTATGCATGTCAGATATTGTACACAATCGTACTGAACATGTAGAGAAAAAGAGAAGACTATTGCGTGCGAATATAATGTCATGTAGACGCCGCTCCATGGTGGGCGAAGTGCACCCCCCACCCCTCCTGCATTTCCAGATTGTATTCAAGAGGAAGATAACTGTTCAGATGGAGATTCAGAAGAAGCCGACACTACACCACAACACTTAATTAGGGGCAATTAACTGCCGGGAGAAATAGTAGAACAAGGGCAAAATATCTGCCGGGAATCTAGTTACTGCCAACAGAAATACTTAAGGGCAGTAAAACTGCCGGGAGAACTTGAGTACCAAGGGCATGTGCACTGCCGGAAATGTTGTCCACGTTTCAGGGCATCAAATCTGTCGGCACAATTAAACCCTGGCCCACTATCTGCCGGGCTATCCATGGCGCGAGACCAAAAACAATTGGGCCCAAACGTGTGGTGGCTCGGGAACGCGCGATAGACTGAAAACTTAAAAAAAGATTATTTTTTTTGCTCAAAAGACCTAGCCGCCGTCCCCAACGAGTTCTTCCCCAAATCGAACCCTCGAGATCCCTCCTCCTCCACCGCCGCCGCCGCCGCTGACACTCCCTCTGCCCTCGACCGCGCCCTCCACCACCGACCCCTCTGCCCTCGAACGCGCCCTCCACCATCGACTCCCTCCGCTGACCTGTGCGACCCCCACCCATATCGATGACGCCGCTGCGTAGAGGTCAACCTCGCCTCCCTCCACACGCCTCTGGTTTCGCTCCCTTCGGCACCGCCACAAGGGCTGGTCAACGGGTCCGGTGCGTCGAGGTCGACGTCGCCTTGCTCCCCACCACGTCTCCCACCACCCTGACGACGAGCGCGGTGTCTGCTCCCCAATACGCTAGTACAACATGGTGCTCAGATCTGTCATGGAGGAAACGCGATGCAGGTGTGCTTTTTCTATACAAAGAAGCTCTCCTTTTCTGCTCGATGAAAACTCACAAGATGCTTCGCCTTATCTTCTCCTTGCTGCACATTTTCCCTACCTTCCACTGAGTCACTACTTGGCTCCAAGTCTTTCTTATTGCTACTTATTTTTTATTTTGCTACTAAATTGATGCAGGTGCTACCAGTGAAAGGATTGGGGATTGGTTCTAGCAGTTGTAGGTTTGTTTGGAATTCATAATGCTCATGATTTGCAAAGGCTATCAGCCAGGTTATTGTACACGTACTCTTGTATTTCATTTTCTTATCTTAATAAGTTAATATGCATGTATATGTGCCTATGATTTGTAAAATGTAATGTTCTTCTATCCATCCAATTTTAGCGATGTGGACGGGTCTTTGTTTATTCAGGTTCAGACATTGCACAACTGAAGGCAAGTGTTTCACAGCTTGAGAAAGTTTACTCACTAATGGCTGACTGTATACAACTCTAGAAAGTTTCTTGTGCTAGCATCTACAAGAACTAAATTATAGACATGAGTGCTGATTTGATATTGAAAATTGCTCTACAAAATTAACTACTTTTACTTCCCTGATTTATCATCTATCGAATTGTTTCATAGCAGTTCAGTGGTGCCCTATCTGAATTCTCAACCTGCATGAAACATTGCACTGGGCAGAAAATAATTGTAGAAAGGAATGTCGTAAGTGGCTGGCACTGCCATCAGGCTATCACACACTGCACTTAATTGGGCTTGTTGGACCATGCAGGGCATCTGCACCAGATAATAGAAGCCCTGCAAGGGTGGTTTGCTTGTGAGGAGGGGTTGATTTTTTGAGTTGCAGCCTGAATGATATGTATCTTATGATACAGAGGAAAGAAAAACAATATGTTTCTTACCTTGTTGGTTGGTTGTCTACACGCACATTTCCTATGAACCATGCCTTAATAATCGAACCGCCACTGTAATCTCACATCGTGATCAGTCCTCACTTGATGAAGTAGCATACCAACAAGTTAGTTAATTTTCTGAAGTTCCTGGAATAATTTTTTGACGCTGCCTGCTTCGGTACACTTTATTCTTAACCATTGGTTGATCTAAGCTCTTTTTTTACAAGAACACGTCGATGCATAGCATTAAACGCTTGCCGAAAAGAGTCCACAGCTCCTTGCACTCAAGCATTATATTGTCTGACCTCCTAAGGGTCGTTGAGGAGTTGGCATATAATAGCAGCGACACAAATGATTAAAAGGTATTCCTTTCACATGTAGGAAAAATAATCTCTATATGCTATACTGATCTGGATAGGTATTGCTTTTTACTGGAAAATAAATGCCAAACAATCCACATTTCTGCTTGTATTTTCTATACTGGTTATCACTTTCGCATTCGAAAAAAAGGATATATGCTTACCTCATGTATTGACATTTTGTATATACCTATACCTATTTCAGATCGATGTTTCAGTAAATGTCAGAGGATGTTACATTAAAGTGGAAGATGATGGTATGTGCTTATCTCACGTATTTAACTTTCTTATCACTGGGATTTGCTTCTAAAAAAACATTGTCTTTGTTGTAGCTATTGCAGGTTGGGGTATTGCTTGAGATGAATTGTTTCTACTGGGAGAAAAATATGGCAAGTCATATCTTTGGGTGCTTTTCTGAATTCATGGATATCAGAATGAGATTGTTCTCATATAGAAAGGACTGCCTGATTTGCTTCATAAAAGTAATAATGGAACTGACATCCATTCTATGATAGTTGACCTCGATAATTGATATTTAAAGGAGATATTATGCTTATTCTACCTGGAATTCTGATTTCTTCTGCTAGTGTTTCTTTATCTTGGGCATCGAGGGTCTGGAGTGTGTTCATGCTGCACATCGGCGCATCGTGTGATTATCATGCGTTCTTCAGTGGGGTCGGACCTCAACAGGAGTATGCAACTATGAGCCGTGATGAGTGCCCGCCTACTACGCCCACGGCATGCCGTATTGAGCGAGCCGTTACTTCCTTCTTTTCTTTTCCTTTTTGATCGAAGTTCACCGCCTACAACGCCCACGATATGGCATGTTGACCATGCCCTTGCCGCTGTTTTTTCCCTTTGTGAATGAACATAGTTGCCACTGCTTTTTTCTATGGGACGCTGCTCTTTTATTTCCTGGATAACCACGGACGCCGCTGTTTTGTTGTCACGCAAGCAGAGTTAAAAATGATCTCTTTTTATCTACCGAACTAATCAAGAGTTCAAGTCCAGGACATCATACATCAAAATTGGTGTGGGTCCGCCTTTCTAATGGTCGTAATTTACTCATTAATGGAGGGTCCACCAAACTAACGGTCCGATGTGTCTAATTAATGTGAGAATTTCTAGTAAATCCTCTATTCTTGATCCCTATTTTCCTTTTAGTATATAATAGATAGATACCATTGCATATTAGCGTGGGTGAGGTGTGGGCGGCTGTTTATCTTGGTAGTTAAGTCTTGGATTTAGTATTTTGCTTTCGGATACATGCTTGTTGCTATTTCAGAACATTGAAACTTTATTTAGAAATTTGTTTCCTATGTGCTTCATGCAAATGAAACTGCAGTAAAGATACAAACTATGCTTGTCCTGAATGTGCATAACCTTTTTATGCATACAATTAGTGGAACCTTTTACATGTCCAGTGTGCGCATGTGTCCAGGAACTAAGCTTTTGCATGTCCTGTGTATTCTAAAGCTTAGTCTTTTGTTATTGGGCAAGTACTTGAAACAGTGTCTTGGTTTGCCAGTCGTAGAATCATTTATGAATAGCATAGGTGTTGCCTTCACTTGTATTCCTACGCATAGTCCAATACTTCTTTTTCCTTGATCTAATGCTCCTTTTTCGTTAAGACAAGCAAAATGGAATCACATCCTGGATTATCTCTATGGTCCTGCATCATCTTTCATAGACTAATTAAGTTATAACCGGATTGCATTGTTTAGGAGAAATGTACCTTTCCATGTGTAAAGTGGTTAGACCTGGCATTACTGTTCAATATTTTGTACTCAACAGGAATCTTGCTATAGATACACACTGGAAGTCTAAAATCAATACTAGTAGAAACAGGTGTTCTGTCAACGACGCATCTATTTTGTTGCATGTCTCGGGCCACTCAATTTGTGATTAAATAGGTGTTCTGCATATATGTTTTCCAACTGATTGACCATGTAAGACTGGAAACAGCACCATCTTTGTGACATCTAACTTGTTCTATTTTTTTTGCAGAAAGTGCTAGTACATTGGATAAGAACATTGACACATGTGACTGGGAGCCCAAAAGACTAGTAATAATGTTGTAAACCACTTCAACATAACACCAAACATTTTGGTTTCTATACAACTGTCATGTTTGTGCTAGAAAAATGTTTGAGTTTTGCTGTTTTCCATAGGATGAAACTATTTCATATCTTGAACTAGATTCTTTGTGTGTTTATACCAAAATACAAGATCCTATGATGTCAAAAATTCATACAAGTTGTGGATGTCACTTCCTTTAATCACTTCCTATTTTATCTTATGTGCAGTTTTTTGGACGGTGTTCTATGGAATCTTCACATACAGGAAACTAAAATTTATATCATAGGTAATCATATGATGTAATTGTGGTGAACTAGATGTGCTTAATTTATGTGTCAATGCATGAAACTGCTGACATTTTTTATTTTCCTATTAAATTGAATATTCAGTTGATGCCTTGAAAGGAAATTTGATTAGAAATTCTCTTGATGTTGTAGATGTATGTCTTATAAAACAGGAATAGTGCACTCAATAGACTCTTTTGAGTGTTGTAAATCAATGTAATGCAGATAATGTTTTATTATACATGTATTTTTCAATTTTTCTTACTGTCTAGGTTGGAAATGTTCCTGAAGACGGGTTAAGATACCTTGCCGTAACCATATGCTCTGAGCTCACCTAGAAGACCTTACAAGCTTTACTCTTTGTGCATTTTCCATTCTGTACAACTTGGACGTCTTGAAACTGCACATACTAAATTATGATGTAATTCTTCACATGTAATCAGTGAATTGCATATATTGTAACCTTGTAAATGTTTGATGAACAGAATTTATAATATGAATGTGAAGTACTTGTGCAGATTCCTTCTGGTTTATTTCAATGGATGCCTCGTCAGTGTGTATCTAAATGTAAAATAAATGAAGAAATGCAATACTAAAGTGTAATAATAATATAGATTGGGGTATATGGTACCAGTGGCATATTATCTGCCGGGAAAACAATTAACTGCCGGGAGAACAAGTCTGCCGGGAGAATAGAAATTGCCGGGAGAAATTGGAACATGACGGCATACAAACTGCCGGGAGATCTTTATCTGCCGGGAATTATAATCCCCGGCAGCCGTTCTTGTGGCAGTTCTATCTGCCGGGAGAAAACCATTCCCGGCAGTTTGCTTGCCATTCTAAGTTACTTCTCTTGGCAGTTATTCTGTCCTTGCATTAGTGTTGTGGTGTAGTGCGACCACGCATGTTTACCACCTGAGGTGTTTGCTCTAACCTGGCATGCTGATGTTGGTCATATCATGCATATGGCGCCTTGCATTGCTTATATTATATGTCGTGGTTCTAAGCCTGACAGTAGAGTGGGGGGGTAGGTATGGAGAGGCAAGGTCTTAGCTATGGAGAGGTTGTAAACACAAGGGATGTACGAGTTCAGGCCCTTCTCGGAAGAAGTAACAGCCCTACGTCTCGGAGCCCGGAGGCGGTCGAGTGGATTATGAGTATATGAGTTACAAGGTGCCGAACCCTTCTGCCTGTGGAGGGGGGTGGCTTATATAGAGTGCGCCAGGACCCCAGCCAGCCCACGTAGGAGAGGGTTTAAGGTGAGTTAAGTCTGGGGCGTTACTGGTGACGCCCCACATAAAGTGTCTTTACTATCATAAAGGCTACTTAATTACAGGCCGTTGCAGTGCAGAGTGCCTCTTGACCTCCTGGTGGTCGAGTGAGTCTTCGTGGTCGAGTCCTTCAGGCCAGTCGAGTGAGTCCTTCGTTGGTCGACTGGAAGGTGACCTCTTCTAAGGATGTCCTTGGGTAAGTTACTTGGATCAGGTCCATGACCCTACCCTAGGTACATAACCCCATCATTAGCCCCCGAATGGATTGAGGCTTCGAGTGAAGAAGGAGTTGATGTCGTTTCCGATTAACCTTTGCGCTCTGGTCGTGCGCTGTTCTGGATCAAAGAACCTCTTCGTCGACAGTGTGCAACTTGTCTTCAGTCGACTTGATCCATTCTCTTCTTTTGTCGAGTGATCTTTCGGGCTTCGACGATCTCCGAGCGACGGATAGCCGGAAACCCCGTGCTCGATAGACTGATCTGTTGTTCGCGGATTCCGCGGGATGCGAAATTTGGGGACGCGCGCGAAGTGGAGCGGACCGCGGCGTTTGGATGGGACGGGACATAGACGCCTCGATCTCCGCGCCGCTTTATCCGCCACGTATCCCGTTTGGATAACTGTTCCTGATATGATTAGATCGACCGGGCCCACATGTCATCCACTCGGAAGGGACCTTATAAATGCGCCCGGTGAGGATTTCTGTACTGTGCCTCAACATTCTCTCTCTCTCTCTCTGCTCCCTTCGTCCCCGTTCAGCGCGCTCGCTCTCGCCCCCGCACAACTCCCCCACGCGCACCTCGCCGGCAACCATGGCCAAGGAGAAGACGGCGGCGCTGGAACGTGCGAAGAAGGCGTCGGCGTCGGAGAAGGCGAAGGGGAGATCTACCAGCCGCGGAGGGTCTTCTTCCAGATCCCGCCTGCCGAAGGGCTGGGTCCAAGGAGACTGGATCCAGTCGACCATCACAGAGAAAGACCTCCTCGACATGGCCAACGAGGGCTTGATCCCTCACGGAGCTGCGAGGCTTCCGGGGAAGGAGTGGCAGCCCCAGCCAGAAGAGGGTGAGTGTGTGCTCTTGGCCACCCATGTTGATCGTGGATTTTCTTTGCCGCCGAGTATTTTCTTCCGTGGCTTCTTGAACTTCTTCGGAGCGCAGCTCCACCACTTTACCCCAAATTCGATTGCCTATCTTGCCGCGTTCGTGTCCATGTGTGAGGGTTTCTTGGGCTGTCGACCGCACTGGGGTTTGTTCAAGCATATATTCACGTGTCGCTCTCAGACCGTGAAGAAGGCGAGTCCAGGTGATGAGAGAACCTGAGTCGTCCAAATGTGTGGGGGCCTGGGGATCCAGGTGAGGAATAAGAGCACCTTCCCGCCCATGACCTTTCCCGAGTCGGTCAGAGGCTGGCAGTCGACTTGGTTCTACTGCCAGGACCAGTCGACGCCGGGGCAGTCGAGTGGACTCCCACAGTTTACCATGGACCGAGTGAACAAGCCTTCCTCTCTGAAGTTGATTCCGGAGGAGAAAGCTGACGTGAAGATGTTGATGGAGCGCGTGGTGCAGCTGGTTCGGGAGGGAGTGACGGGCATGGATCTCTTGGAGGTCTTCCTTAGGCGTCGTATCCAGCCCCTGCAGTTCCGGAGCCACTGCATGTGGTTGTACTGTGGGACTGAAGACGAGACTCGAGTCCATCCGGAAGCAGTCGACGATGTCACTCTGGAAAGATGGATGGTAGCCGTTACCGGAAACAAGGACAACCCACGTGGAGCCAGAAGGATTCCTCCACTCGACCACAACAGTGATCCAAACAAGGTACACTTGCTCTACTCTCCACTGCGTTCTTGTCACATTCATTTCTGTTTACCCTGCCGACTGGTCGACTGATCCTTGTCTTGATATCTGCTAGGCCCTCACCGAGCTGTACTCGATGCCCAATGGGGCACAAACTCCGACTGAGGAGGGTGAGGCGAGTGGGGGCGAGAGCCAGGACGAGGAGGAATGGCACTCGGACGTTGCAGAGGACGATGATGATGATGATGACGATGATGGTGGTGATGAAGATGACGTTGAAGACGAGGAGGAAGAGGAGGAGGAGGTCGTACCACCGCGCTCGGAAAGGCGGTCGAAGCTTGTCCACGACCCTTCGACCGAACGTGGTAAGGGGGTTGCGACCGCCGCTCAGTCGACCAAGCGCCCTTGGACCACCTCTCCGGTGCCGACTGAGAAGGCGCCGAAGCAGCCCAGGGCGGCCTCGTCGAAGCCGATCAAGCTCCTGCCGAAGATGAAGGTGTCCATCCCCACCATATCAGGGTAATCGTGCTGCTTAAGTCTTCTTATTTTGTGTGAACTTTGTCTCTGGTCGACGCTGAAGTTAGTCGACTGATCCTTTGGAGTTGCAGTGCTGCCACTTCTGAAACCTCAGCCCGGGCTGATGACCACGAGATGGAGGACGCAGCAACTTCGAAACCAGGTACTGTATTCTTAACGCCGTTCTTAGTCGACTGACTTGCGATCTCTGACCCTGATTCTTCTCCGTAGCCCCACCCAATGTTGTTATTGATCTCCCTGATGATGATGAGGATGAAGAACCACTGAAGCGCAGGAGGAGTCGGAAAGCGTGCGCCAGTAAGGTGCCTCAGGATGTGACGGCGCCTGAGATTCCGACTGCGGAGGAAGGGAACACCACTCGACACACGGTGTCCTTCGCAGATCCATTGACGAGTGCTCAGCAGCCCTCCCTCTTCACAACGCACCATGTCCCGGAGGACCAAGCTGGCGCGGCGAAGGAGGCAATACGCCAGGCGGGAATCATGATGGAGCAGCTGAAGACCATCCGGGATGCGAGCCAGGCGGCATATGACGCCAGTTCTGCCCTCCAAAGCAATGTTCAGGTCAGTCGACCATCGTTTGCTCTGTTGGATATGTTACCAAAAACTTTTCCTTTCCGGGATTTATAGTAGTCACCCAGTGGGTGTGTCGATTAAACTCCGTGTTAGCGGGGGCACGCTGAGTGCACCCGCTGGGTGTAGTCCCCAAGGCTAAGGTCGACTGCTGGCAGTCGGCCTTAGGCTTTATGCTGTCAATCTTTCTGTCAGTCGACTATGTCGACTGGATTTCACAAACCGGTGGGGGCACGCTGAGTGCACCCATTGGGTGTAGTCCCCGAGACTGTGGTCGACTGCTTGCAGTTGATTACAGTCTTAAAGAATACATCTCCCTTCTCTCTTTTTTTTTTGAGGTCGACTGGTCGACTTTGTCTTCAACAGGATTAGTGGGGGCACGCTGAGTGCACCCACTGGGTGTAGTCCCCGAGACTACGGTCGAATGCTTGTATTCGGCTGTAGTCTTAGAAACGTGTGTTTTTCCCTTTTTCACTCGGAAGTGAATTATATTTGACGTTTAGTCGATTGGTTCTTCGCAGAACTCTTGTGATCTTGTGGCTCGCTACTCTGAGCTGGAAAACAAGCACACTCAACTCGAGCTGAGCCTGAAGCTGGTTCAGGAGAAGCTGACAAAGGCAAAGGAGGAGACCGAAGGTATGTTTGGTGAGATCCTGACGACTGCTTTTCCCCTTGCTTGTTTCAAAATCTGATCTTGCTGTAACTTGCAGGTAAGGTAAGGGAAGCCCAACAGAAGAAAGACCTTGAACTAGCTGAGAAGATCAAGCTTGCTGACGAGAAGTTAGCTTCAGTCACCAAGCTTGAACAAGACAATACCAATCTGAAAGCTGCTCTTGGGATCGCCAACAAGGAGGTCAGTCGACTGAAAACTGATAAAGCTGCCCTGACCGACCAAGTCAGCAAATTGACTGGGAAGAAAACTGATCTGGAGGCCTTCCTGAGTGGTCTTGCCAAGAAGCTGTTTCTTATGCTTGAAGGTAAACCTCTATGCTTGGCAAACATTTCCAATTGTGGTTTTTCCATTCGACCATCCCCTTGACTTAGTGATCATCCTTGCAGAATTTTGTCAAAACTTTGAAGAAGAAACTATCCGGCTGGAGCCAAACCTCGACCCCGTCAATTCTCCGGTGAACGACGAAGTTGCCATGGATGTTTTCCGACTGGAGTCTCGTGTTGCAGCTGTCGTAGACTATCTCGCAAGGCTGAAGGCCGCCACATCTCGCATCGACTCGACGCTCTGGCCTGAGGAGACACTTCAGAATGACCTTGAGTCGCTGATGGCTCGCTTGAACACGATCCCTGGTCGAGTGCAGGAATGGAAGAAGTCCTCGGCTCGGTGTGGTGCAGATGTTGCTCTGTGTCTGGCCCGAGTCCACTGTAAAGATGCGCGAGAAGAGAAGCTGGCGGCCCTTCGGGTGGCCAACACCAAGAAACACGACTTCAGGTCCTTTATGGAAACTTTCCTTGCAGCTGCCACTCGGATCGCCGACGGAATTGACCTTGATGAATTCGTTGCACCTTCCAGCCCTCCACAGGAGGGGTAAAAAACTTCTTCTGGCTCGATGCTTTAAATTTGCCTCGGTATGCCGAGTGGAATTGTAACCGATAAACCTTAACAGGCTTAACGCCTGAGCACTTTCGGTTCCTTTAGATATCAATTCAAACTTGAATTTGGTGCTTGAATATGATTGCCTTTGGCTCGAAATGTCTTTTGCAGGTTCAAAGCGAGGCGCCCTTACTGCAATCGACTTATTCTTTAGCCCACTTAGGCGAGTACTGGGCTGCAGCTAAGCCTCCGAGTGGAAGCTCGGCTTACCACTCGGTAGGATTTTTATAACTTATGCGAGCACAGGGCTGCAGCTAAGCCCCCGAGTGAAAGTCTGGCTTACCACTCGGTAGGATTTTTATAACTTAGGCGAGTGCTTGGACTGCAGCTAAGCCCCCGAGTGAGAGGTCTGCTCTTCACTCGGTAGGATTTTTATAACTTAGGCGAGTGCTTGGACTGCAGCTAAGCCCCCGAGTGAGAGGGTTGCTCTTCACTCGGTAGGATTTGTTACAACTTAGGCGAGCACAGGGCTGCAGCTAAGCCCCCGAGTGAGAGGATTGCTCTTCACTCGGTAGGATTTTTGTAACTTAGGCGAGTGCTTGGACTGCAGCTAAGCCCCCGAGTGAGAGGGTTGCTCTTCACTCGGTAGGATTTTTGTAACTTAGGCGAGCACAGGGCTGCAGCTAAGCCCCCGAGTGAGAGGGTTGCTCTTCACTCGGTAGGATTTTTTACAACTTAGGCGAGCACAGGGCTGCAGCTAAGCCCCCGAGTGAAAGTCTGGCTTACCACTCGGTAGGATTTTTATAACTTAGGCGAAACGGATTCGCAGCTAAGCCTCCGAGTGAGAGTCTGGCTCACCACTCGGTAGGATTTTTACAAACTTAGGCGAAACGGATTCGCGGCTAAGTCACCCACTGAGGGGGAATTTTATTGTGGACAAAAATAAAAAGTGACAGAAATTATGGAGGAACTATGACACTATTATTTTGAGGTCCATGAACTACAGAAGTACTTTATTGCAACTCATCCGAGTGATAAAACTTAAGTGTAAAATGGGCGGAGTAGCTCCGTGTTCCAAGCTCGGGGCTCGTCGATATTATGCTCGACGTTGTAAAGACGGTACGCCCCGTTGTGGAGGACCTTGGTGACGATGAAGGGGCCTTCCCAAGAAGGAGCAAGCTTGTGTGGTTTGTGTTGATCCACTCGGAGAACTAAATCCCCTTCTTGGAAGGCTCGACCTCTCACATTTCTGGCATGGAAACGACGCAAATCTTGTTGGTAGATGGTCGAGCGGATCAGAGCCATCTCCCTTTCTTCCTCCAAAAGGTCGACTGCGTCCTGCCGCACTTGTTCAGCCTCTGCTTCGTTGTAAATTTCAACTCGAGGAGCATTGTGGAGAAGATCACTCGGCAAGACTGCTTCAGCTCCATAGACCAAGAAGAATGGAGTTCTTCCGGTCGACCGATTAGGTGTGGTCCGCAGCCCCCAAAGCACCGAGGGAAGTTCGTCGACCCAAGCTCCAGCCGCGTGTTTGAGATCACGCATCAGTCGAGGCTTCAATCCCTTAAGAATCAGTCCATTAGCTCGCTCTGCTTGTCCATTCGACTGCGGATGGGCGACTGAAGCGTAGTCGACCCGTGTGCCTTGGGAGTTGCAGAAATCTCTGAATTCCTCTGAGTCAAAGTTCGACCCATTATCCGTGATGATGCTGTGCGGGACACCATATCTGAATATTAGTTCCCTGATGAAGCTAACAGCAGTACCGGTGTCAAGGCTCTTGATTGGTTTAGCCTCGATCCACTTGGTGAACTTGTCGACTGCCACCAGTACATGCGTGAAGCCACTTCGTCCTGTTCTCAAAGGACCGACCATGTCCAGTCCCCATACTGCGAAAGGCCAGACGAGTGGGATGGTCTTCAGGGCCGACGCAGGTTTGTGCGACATATTCGAGTAGAACTGACATCCCTCGCACTTATCCACTATATCTTTTGCCATCTCATTCGCCTTTGGCCAGTAAAATCCGGCTCGGTATGCTTTGGCCACGATGGTCCGAGAGGACGCATGATGACCACAGGTCCCCGAGTGAATATCATTGAGGATGAGTCGACCTTCTTCTGGTGTTATGCACTTCTGACCAACTCCAGTCGCGCTTTCTCTGTATAACTGTCCTTTGATTACGGTAAAGGCCTTAGATCGACGGACGATCTGTCGAGCCTCTTCCTCATCCTCCGGAAGCTCTTTTCTCAGGATATATGCAACATACGGAACTGTCCAGTCGGGAATGACCACCAAAACTTCCATGATCAAGTCGACCATCGCTGGGACTTCAACTTCAGTCGGATCTGTGGCACTCTTGGGCTGTGGAGTTTCTTCGCTGAAAGGATCTTCTTTGACTGACGGAGTGTGTATATGCTCCAAGAATACACCACTCGGAATGGCTTCTCTCTTGGAACCTATCTTTGCTAGATCATCAGCTGCTTGATTTTTCAGTCGGGGTATATGATGGAGCTCCAACCCCTCGAACTTCTTTTCCAGCTTCCTCACTGCACTGCAGTATCCAGTCATGGCTGGGCTTCTCACGTCCCACTCTTTCATCACCTGGTTGACCACTAAATCCGAGTCGCCATAGACCATCAGGCGACGGACGCCGAGTGAAATGGCCATGCGCAACCCATATAAGAGGGCCTCATATTCTGCCTCATTGTTGGAGGAATCAAAGTGAATCTGGAGCACATATCTGAGCTTATCTCCTCTGGGGGAAACCAAGACAACCCCAGCACCGGAACCATTCAACATCTTGGAGCCATCAAAGAACATGGTCCAATGCTCCGAGTGAACTTCAGTCGGCTGCTGCTGTTCAATCCACTCGGCGAGGAAATCTGCTATTGCCTGGGACTTAATGGCTTTCTTTGCCTCAAACTTGATATCAAGGGGAAGAAGTTCAATCGCCCATTTGGCCACTCGACCAGTTGCATCTCTGTTGTGCAAAATTTCTGATAGTGGAGCGTCGCTGACTACTGTGATGGAATGATCAGAAAAATAATGAGCAACCTTCTTTGTGGTCATGTATATTCCATACACAAGCTTCTGATAATGAGGATATCTCTGCTTGGATGGAGTCAAGACTTCAGACAAATAATACACTGGGCGCTGAACTTTGAGAGCTTTTCCTTCTTCTTCCCGCTCGACCGTTAGCACAGTACTGACGACTTGTCCTGTGGCTGCGATATAGAGCAACAGAGGCTCTTTGCTGATTGGAGCAGCAAGCACCGGCTGGGTGGAGAGCAGAGCTTTTAGCTCGGCAAACGCTGCATCAGCTTCTGGAGCCCACTCGAACTTGTCTGTCTTCTTCATCAGTCGGTAAAGAGGCAATGCCTTTTCACCGAGTCGTGAGATGAATCGACTTAATGCGGCCAAGCATCCAGTAAGCTTCTGGACATCGTGCACTTGCACAGGGCGTTTCATTCGGAGAATAGTGCCAATCTTCTCTGGGTTAGCGTCGATTCCCCGTTCGGAAACGAGAAAACCGAGTAACTTGCCACCAGGGACTCCAAATGTGCACTTTGATGGATTGAGCTTGATATCATATCTTCTGAGATTGGCAAATGTTTCGGCGAGATCAGCGAGCAGGTCGGAACCTTTTCGTGATTTGACAATAATATCATCCATATATGCTTCCACATTCCGACTGATTTGAGTGAGTAGACACTTCTGAATCATTCGCATAAATGTGGCTCCGGCATTTTTGAGGCCGAATGGCATGGTGATATAGCAGAAGCACCCGAATGGAGTGATGAAAGCTGTTTTTACCTCGTCGGGTCCGTACAGACGGATCTGGTGGTACCCGGAGTAGGCATCTAAAAAAGATAACCTCTCGCATCCCGCGGTCGAGTCAACAATTTGATCTATGCGAGGGAGAGGAAAATGATCTTTCGGGCAGGCCTGGTTGATGTTTTTGAAATCAATGCACATTCGGAGCGACTTGTCCTTCTTAGGAACCATGACGACATTAGCGAGCCACTCGGAGTGGTATATCTCCCGGATAAATCCGGCCGCCAACAGTCGAGCCACTTCTTCACCAATGGCTTTTCTCTTCTGGACGGCGGACCGTCGAAGATGCTCTTTGACTGGTTTTGCTGATGAGTCGACTCTTAGGCGATGCTCAGCCAGTCCCCTGGGAACACCTGGCATGTCAGCGGGCTTCCATGCAAAAATGTCCCAGTTCTCACGGAGGAACTGGATGAGCGCTTCTTCCTATTTTGGGTCGAGTGTTGTGGAGATACGGGTCGGAGCTGCATCGGGATCGGTCGGGTGAATGTGAACAGGTTTCGTCTCACCGGACGACTGGAATGCAGACTCTGTGGTGGGTTTCTTTGATCGCAGCAAGTCACTCGGATCTGTGTTTTGCTTGTATTCTTCGAACTCGACCCCTGTCACCTGGGAATCGGCAATCTTGGAGCCCTTCTGAAAGCACTCTTCTGCCTTTTTCCGATCACCGGTGACAGTGATCACTCCTTTGGGGCCAGGCATCTTCAACTTGAGGTACACGTAACATGGTCGAGCCATGAACCGTGCGTAAGCTGGTCTCCCCAAAATGGCATGATATGCACTCTGAAAATCCACGACCTCAAACGTCAACTTTTCTTTGCGAAAATGCTTCGAATCACCAAACACCACGTCCAAAGCTATTTGGCCGAGTGACTCGGCCTTCTTCCCTGGTATAACTCCATGAAAGCTCATGTTACTAGTGCTTAGTCGGGACATCGGAATGCCCATTCCTTTCAGTGTGTCTGCATACAACAAATTCAGCCCGCTTCCACCATCCATCAGCACCTTTGTCAGTCGAGTGCCTTCGACAACTGGATCGACCACCAAAGCTTGCCTCCCAGGGGTGGCAATATGAGTCGGGTGATCAGATTGGTCGAATGTGATGGGTGTTTGGGACCATTTCAGATAATTTGCTGTTGCGGGGGCAACCATGTTCACCTCTCGGTTAATGACTTTCAGTCGACTCCTGCTTTCCACATCTGCAAAGATCATCAGAGTGGAGTTGATATGCGGATATCTTTCCTCACTGTCCTCCTTGTCTTCGGCCTTGTCTGACTCCTTCTCCTTGTCCTTAGACTGTTTTCCCTGAAACTGCTGGATCAGGAGTCGACATTGGCGAGTGGTGTGCTTCGGGTAGATGATATTCCCCTCTTCGTCTTTCTTCGTATGGATGTGACATGGCATATCCATCACGTCGTTCCCTTCTTTATCCTTTACCTTCTTGGGGTTCCAGGATCCTTTTGGCTTCCCCTTAGACTTTCCCTGAGTCACGGCCAGAGCCTCTCCAGGAGCTGCTGGTTCAGCCTTCCGCTTCTGTTTCCGACTGGTGTTTCCTTTTTCCGACTGACTCGGCTTGTGCTTGCCGCTGCGGAGTCGGTCTTCTTCTTCGCCGTTGGCGTACTTGGTAGCAATCTCCATCATCCGACTCAAGGTCATGTCACCGGTTCGACCAAACTTCAAACTCAGTTCTCTGTTCTTGACGCCATCTTTGAAGGCGCAGACTGCCTGATGATCAGACACATTCTCCACAGTGTGGTGCAAAGTGATCCACCTCTGAATATACTCTCTGAGAGTCTCATTAGCCTTCTGCACGCAGACTTGCAACTCTGTCAATCCAGCTGGTCGCTTGCAAGTCCCTTCAAACGTTCTGATGAACACTCGGGACAGATCTTCCCAAGCGTAAATGCTGCTAGGAGGTAATTGAGTCAACCATGCCCTGGCAGAACCTTCCAGCATGAGGGGCAAATGCTTCATGGCCACCTCGTCGTTCCCACCACCAATCTGAACTGCTACTCGGTAGTCTTCAAGCCAAGTTTCAGGCTTAGACTCACCAGTGAACTTGCTGACTCCTGTTGCCAACCTGAAATTGGGAGGGATAACTGCGGCCCTGATAGCTCTACTAAAACATTCGGGACCAGAAACATGCACTCGACTGCTTGTGGGTGCATCTCTGTCGAGCCCGCCCCGATGGGCTCTGTTCCGGTCGACCAAACCTTGCACGATAATGGATCGCGCATCGAAGCCTGGTTCTCTGGGGTCGACTGGAACCCTTCGCCCTGTACTGTACTGACGCCTGTCATCTTGCCACCGAGGAGCGTAAGACCCACCCCTCGGAGGGGAATTGGGCACGCGACTCCTATCATCTCGGTCGAGTCTGTCGCCATATTGATCTCGCCGATTCTCGCGCCCTTCACGCCGCGGAGGCGAACTGGGGCTGTGAGCCGACTGAACCGTATTCACAGTGACAGATCGACTATGAATTCTGTTGCGCGACTGAGACACGGCTGAATTCTGATCTCCTGCTGCCCGGAGCAGATCCCTGATCTGCAGCAAACCTCTGCCAGCTTCCAACTGCGAAGGCTGGATGGACTCTGCTATACGGGTCGCAGCTGCTAAATTCTGGATTGGGGTTCGATATACCTGAGTCGGCGGGAAGAGTTGACGTCGACTGGTGTCGGGAACTCGTTGCCGCGCGTGCTCGTCGAGTGCTCGCTGAAGATTCTCCAGTCGAGTGCGTTCGGCCAAATTGGCCAGACGTGCCTCCTCCAAGGCACGAGCCTCGGGGGTTTCTCCTGCGATGGGAGTACGCAGGGCATCCACGTTCCTGCGGCGAAGTTCCTCTCTTTGCAGAGAGTCGAGTGGCTCGGGCTGGTACTCTTCATGGCGTCGTGCGGGGTCGCCTCCGTCACCTGCTCCACCATCACGGGCGAAGCCAGGGGGACTGCGGGGCCCGTCGACCATCAAGATTTCCGCCGCTGGATCACTGCTACCGCACTCGGATGCAGTCTCTACGGAGCCACTCGACAGATCGAACAGGCCGTAGAGAGATTCGTTGGGCTCGATTGCCGCTACTTGGGTGGTGGCCGATTGGCAAGCCACCGCGTGCCTCACCCATCGCTGAAGCCTCGACCGGCCCGAGCGCTTGCGCTGGCGGGAGACCGGGAGGGTGGACGATGGGGGAGCCGACCGATACTGGGTCGACGGTTGCCGCAGCAGAACGCCGCGAACACATGCACGAAAATGTGTCGCACCGCGGACGGGGAGCGCATCTACGTCGAGTGGAGCCTCCTGGAGCCATGCGGAGTCGTCGGCGATGAAGGTGAGAGTGCCGAGACGGATCTCTTGACCCCCGACCAAAACTCTAGAAAACACCATGATGAAAGTACTCGGAAGAATCGCAACTTCTCCACAAAATCGCTAAAACACCTGCCCCACGGTGGGCGCCAACTGTCGTGGTTCTAAGCCTGACAGTAGAGTGGGGGTAGGTATGGAGAGGCAAGGTCTTAGCTATGGAGAGGTTGTAAACACAAGGGATGTACGAGTTCAGGCCCTTCTCGGAAGAAGTAACAGCCCTACGTCTCGGAGCCCGGAGGCGGTCGAGTGGATTATGAGTATATGAGTTACAAGGTGCCGAACCCTTCTGCCTGTGGAGGGGGGTGGCTTATATAGAGTGCGCCAGGACCCCAGCCAGCCCACGTAGGAGAGGGTTTAAGGTGAGTTAAGTCTGGGGCGTTACTGGTGACGCCCCACATAAAGTGTCTTTACTATCATAAAGGCTACTTAATTACAGGCCGTTGCAGTGCAGAGTGCCTCTTGACCTCCTGGTGGTCGAGTGAGTCTTCGTGGTCGAGTCCTTCAGGCCAGTCGAGTGAGTCCTTCGTTGGTCGACTGGAAGGTGACCTCTTCTAAGGATGTCCTTGGGTAAGTTACTTGGATCAGGTCCATGACCCTACCCTAGGTACATAACCCCATCATTATACATCTTATATGTCATCAGCTTAGTTTAGATTTGCTTTGTGTGAATGCCACCTGTTTGGTTTCTATATCATACTCCCACCATTCCTAACTATTTGTCTTATTAGAGATTTCAACAAGTGACTACATACGGAACAAAATGAGTGAATCTACACTCTAAAATGTGTCTATATACATTCGTATGTGGTAGTATATGGGAATTATGCAATGCCATCTTCTTTAGCCAGGCATCATATACGTGAATCATGCAGCGCCATCCTGTTTAGCCAGTCATCGTATATGTGAATTGTATCATGCCATATTTTTTCCATAATGTATTTCATTTGTCAACAATGTTTATACATTCATCTACTCTTCCTATGCATCAGCCATTTGAGTCGGTCATGGGAAAATCTGGAGTGAAAACAAGGTCTTCTGAGCAGTCAGTGCTACCTGTCGATGCAGATTTCTTGCTGGTTACAGATAGCTCCTCAGAGGAGGATTCAGAGAGAGATGACTAGTCGTATTCCCCCCCCCCCGAGGTGCATGCTCTAACTTGGTTGGGTTATATTGCTCATATCATGCATATGGTGTCTTGCATTGCCATGCCATCTGCTTAGATTAGACATGCTTTGTGTGAATGCCTCCTATTTGCTTTCTATATCAGATATGTGAATTATGCAATGCCATGTTTTTCAGCCAGTTATCATATATGTGAATTATGCACCGCCATGGAGCCAGGCATCATATATGTGAATTATCTCATGCCATCTTTTTTTTCATTACGTATTCCATTTGTCGGCAATCTGTGTATATTGAACTACTCTTCATGTGTATCAGCCATTTGAGCTGGTTATGGAAAAATCTGGAGTGAAAACAAGGTCTTCAGAGCAGACAATGGTACCTGTTGAAGTATATATCTCGATGGTTACAGGGAGCTCCTCAGAGGAGGATTCAGAGACAGATGACCAGTCCTATATCCCACCTGAGGTGTATGCTCTAAGTTGCAATGTTTATATTTCTCATATGATGCATATGGTGTCTTGCATTGCTTAGTTTAGACATCATATGCACAATATTGAATTCTATCTGCTTAGTTTAGAGATCATACATGCGAGTGCCAGCTGCTTAGTATATGAATCAATTATGTCAATTATATCATGCCATCCTGTATACTTAGACAACATGTATGTGAATTATTTCATCCCAACCTATTTTAGAAAGACATCATATAGTTGTGTCATGTCATCCTGTTTAGGTACTCATCATATGTTGAATTATGCCATTATATCCTGTTAAGTTATCCATCATATATCTGAAACTGTGTCATGCTATCCTGTTTAGTTAGGCATCATATATGTGAAACTGTGTCATGTTGTCCTGTTTGGTTAGACAACATATATGTGAATTACCACATCTGTCTATCATACAATGTCTGTATGTTCAATTTCTTTTCTTGTTTATCGGCCATTTGAATTGGAGGGGGTTCTTGAACAGGACATTGGTACTGGCCAGCTACAAGCGCTTGTGCCAGCGGTACTAGCCAGTAACTCGAACAGCAAGTTACTGTGGCTGATAAACACCAGTCCTTTCTTGTGCAACAGCAAGCGCTGGAGGATTTAAGCGCCAAACAAGAGAAAGTTAATAAGCTTGCTAAGCATCTTGCTAGCATTATGGGTACCCAGGATATTGTTTCTTGAACTCTACTGAAGTGGTTTCAGTTCTGGACTTGTTTTGCTGCGGCATTTATATGCTGCTTTGTTCCCTATATTTGCACTGGTGGCGAACTTTGATGCCCAGTGGATGTAATATGTGTAATAGCCGTGATAGCCTAGCATAAGTTGCATGCTTATTTATTTTCTTGTTGTCTTGTTTATTTGTTTGCTTGTAGTCAGTGCAGCTCTTTTTATGCAGTTTGCTAGTGGCTGCAATAACCTATTTTTTAAAACTAGGCCACAATAACCATGGGCTAATATTTACTGTAGTGACACTGGGCCTCCTACGGGCCGTAGAAACAATGGGCCTTCTACGGGCCATAGAAACAATAGGCCTTCTACGGGCCGTAGAAACAATGGGCTTTCGACGGGCCGTAGAAACAATGGGCCTTCTACGGGTCGTATCATCAATGGGCCTTATACGGGACGTATGATCGATTGGTCAAACATGGGCCAATAACAGGCCGCATTATGGCCGTAAACGGGCCATCGTTAATAGGCTGTATTTGATGACGCTATGAAAATGGCCCAACGTATTAATGGACCACAAACAGGCCGACTGTAACCACGGGCTGAATTTGGCCCACAAGCAGAAAATGACAGTAACGGGCCGTAAGTAAATGAATGCTGGAAATGAGCCCACGAATAAATGGGCTCTGAGAAGGCCGAAGGATAACATGGGCTGGAAACGGCCCAACGGAATAACGGGCCGTTAATGGGTATAAAGTGATACACTGTTCATTACGGGCCAGTTTCACCACGGGCCTTTAATAGGCCAAGAGTTACACAGGGCCTCATATGGGCCAAAACACGTCATGGGCCATACATGGGCCAGGAGTGAAAACGGGCTGGAATCATATTGGATGGCCCAGATGACGCTACTCGGCCTAATTCGGATAGGGCGTAACGGGCCTTGGGTTAGCGGGTTGTAAATGGGGTATATGCAAACAGGCCGTTAACAGGCTTTCCATGGGCTGGCCTGCCACCTTTTGACCAAGTCAAACGGGCCGGACTTTTCACAGGAATGGGCCTCTGTTGGGCCGTGCCATGTGTCGACGTATCATAGGCGCCTTCTATCCAATGAGTGGATGACATCTGTCCCAACAATGAGCCGACATGTGTTTCCTCCAGCCAATGATGATTTTACACATGGAAAATCCCCATTGGTTCGGGCTGTTAACGGGTTATCAGATCCAAAACCCGACCCGATAGCTTAACGGCATTCCGTTACGGTGGATGCCACGTGTCGGTCACCCTTGACGAAGGCACTTATGTGACGCGCGATTTATCGTCATGGAAGTGGACACTTCCGTGATGATAATTTTGGTAATGTCATGGAACACTTCTACGACAGCACAGGTATGACTATCTTGATTCTGTCATCAATTTGTCATGGATGTACATGCATGACAAAAAAGCGACCTACTGTGAGAAACACGTATCATCACGGAAGTGTATTTTTTGTAGTGCATATAGCAGAAGATGGGCATCGGATGGCCACCAGGGGGCCCACGAGGCAGGGGGCGCTCCCAAAGGGGTAGGGCGCGCCCCCACCCTTGTGGGTAGGGTGTGGCCCCCCTCCGGAACTTCTTGCGCTCAGTATTTTTTATATATTCTAAAAATGACTTCTGTGAAGTTTCAGGACTTTTGGAGCTATGCAGAATAGGTCTCTAATATTTGCTCCTTTTCCAGCCTAGAATCCCAGCTACCGGCATTCTCCCTCTTTATGTAAACCTTGGAAAATAAGAGAGAATATGCATAAGTATTGTGACATAATGTGTAATAACAGCCCATAATGCAATAAATATCGATATAAAAACATGATGCAAAATGGACGTATCTCCCTACACTGACTGCTGGACGCATCTGTGTCAGAGTGTCGTAGTGGCGTGCACCCATGGTGTACAACTCGACAGTCAGAGCTCGAACAGTGCGATCCAGAACCTCAATGTACCAAACCAGAAACTGAGGGTCGTAACGACGGCTCATGCAAGGGGTACAGACAGTAGTGTAGCATCTAGTATCATCCCCAGTTGGTGGGTACGGGAAGTATTTGAACCCAGTCTCCTTCAAGCGGGAATGCTCTCTGCGGAGACAGGTGATAGCAACATAGGCAACCTCCTGGATTGCCATATCAACGGTCTCTCCAACACCCTCAAAGGTGTGCAACTCATGGGTGGAGTTGTTCTACCGATCATAGATGTCAACCTTGGCGTAGTACATCTCCTGGTTGAACTCGTGGTAGATCTCGTACACAGTGTACTGAGGATACCAGTGATATCCCAGCAGGGTCAGGAGGTCGACCAGAATGGCCGGAAACCCAGGCGTGTTGACCGCCATGGTCTGGCACATGATCTGCCATGCAGGATGCATTTGAAATAAATAAGTTTAAGGATGTCAAATGAGAATGTGGACATTATTCAAAATTTAATTCAAAGGAAGTAATTGCAGATAATCTAGCTCTCCGGGTGAATGTGATTACGAGATCCTAATGTTAAAGTTAGCAATTTCATTTAACCCAAATAGAAGAGAGATTAGTGTCCCAGAGTATAGATGAGGAATAAAAGATCTTAATACCACCCAATGGCGATGTGGGCCCATAATCCACATAGCCATGTTAGTAAAAGTTTTGCAATGACTAGAGTCAACTACGGCCAAGGAGTTTGGAAGGGGGATTCCTATAGGCAGTCGGCTCTGATACAAACTTGTGACACCCTGCTACTTCTTGAGCTTGCATTGATTTTTTCCCTTAAAGAGGAAAGGCTGATGCAGCATAGTAGAGATATGTATTTCCCTCGGTTAAGAACCAAGGTATCAATCCAGTAGGAGGCACAAGAAGTCCCCAATATATGCACCTGCACAAACTAACAAACACTTGCACACAACGCGAAAAACGGGTTGTCAATCCCTCCATGGTCAGGAACAAGAGTGAGATCTGATAAAGATAGGTATAAAAGATAAATAAAAGAGAAAACTAAAGTAAGTATAAATAAATTGCAGCAAGGTATTTTTGGGTTTTTTGGTTTATAGAGCTGAAAATATATGATGGAAAATAGACCCTAGGGGGCATAGGTTTCACTAGAGGCTTCTCTCTTGAAAGAAAACATACGGTGGGTAAACAAATTATTGCGAGCAACTGATAGAAACTCGCATAGTTATGACGACATCTAAGGAAATGATCATGAATATAGGCATCACTTCCGTGACAAGTAGACTAAAATGATTCTGCATCTACTACTATTACTCAACACATCGACCGCTATCCAGCATGCATCTAGAGTATTAAGTTCATAAGAATAGAGTAACGCTTTAAGTAGGATGACATGACGTAGAGGGATAAACTCAAGCAATCACTAGTATAGTGATAACCCACAAGTATAGGGGATCACAACAGTTTGCGATAAGTAAGAGTGTCGAACCCAACGAGGAGCTAAAGGTAGAACAAATATTCCCTCAAGTTCTATCGACCACCGATACAACTCTATGCACGCTTGACGTTCGCTTTACCTAGAACAAGTATGAAACTAGAAGTACTTTGTAGGTGTTGTTGGATAGGTTTGCAAGATAATAAAGAGTACGTAAATAAAAAGTAGGGGCTGTTTAGATAAAGAAACAATAAAGTAAATACAGCGAGTGTGGAAAAGTGGTGGTAGGAGTTGCGAAATTGCCCCTAAGCAATTGACTACTTTACTAGACCAATAGCAAGTATTATGTGGGAGAGGCTACTGCTAGCATGTCATCCCTGACTTGGAATTCTATGCACTTATGATTGGAAATATTAGCAAGCATCCCCAACTACTAATGTTCATTAAGGTAAAACCCAACCATAGCATTAAGATATATTGGTCCCCATTCAATCCCGTATGGATCAATTTCAATGCTAGGTTGAAGCTTCTGTCACTCTTGCCCTCCAATACATAGTCCTATCAACATACAACTAACCCTACGGTGTGATCCACGCGCGCAATCATATGATGGGCACCAAAGGACAGCAACATAACCACAAGAAAATTAAATCAATCAAAGCAATTCATCAACCACCGATAGGACAACGAAAATCTACTCAGACATCATAGGATGGCAACACATCATTGGATAATAATATGAAGCATAAAGCACCATGTTCAAGTAGAGGGTAGAGCAGGTTGCGGGAGAGTGGACCGCTGTAGATAGAGGGGGGAAGGTGATGGAGATGTTGGTGAAGATGGCGGAGGTGTTGGTGTAGATCGCGGTGATGATGATGGCCCCCGGCGGCATTCCGACGCCACCAGAAGCGAGGGGGAGAGAGCCCCTGAAAGGATCGAGAAGAAGTGTCTAGAGGGGGGTGATTAGACACTAAGTGCCAAAAGTTGCAGTTTTTAATATTCTTAAGTTTAAGTGGAGTTTAAGCACAAGTTTAACAAACACAATACATATCAAGCAAGCATGCAATGAGTATATGAGCAGCAGAAAGTAAAGCATGCAACTTGCAAGAATGTAAAGAGAAGGGTTTGGAGTATTCAAACGCAGTTGGAGACATGGAGGTTTTTGTTGTGGTTCTGATAGGTGGTGCTATCGTACATCCACGTTGATGGAGACTTCAACCCACGGAGGGTAACGGTTGCGCGAATCCACGGAGGGCTCCACCCACGAAGGGTCCACGAAGAAGCAACCTTGTCTATTCCATCACGGCCGTCGCCCACGAAGGACTTGCCTCACTAGCGGTAGATCTTCACGAAGTAGGCGATCTCCTTGCCCTTACAAACTCCTTGGTTCAACTCCACAATCTTGTCGGAGGCTCCCAAGTGACACCTAGCCAATCTAGGAGACACCACTCTCCAAGAAGTAACAAATGGTGTGTTGATGATGAACTCCTTGCTCTTGTGCTTCAAATGATAGTCTCCCCAACACTCAACTCTCTCTCACAGGATTTGGATTTGGTGGAAAGAAGATTTGAGTGGAAAGCAACTTGGGGAAGGCTAGAGATCAAGAATCATATGGTTGGAATGGAATATCTTGACCTCAACACAAGTGCAGGTGGTTCTCTCTCAAAAAATGTGTATTGGAAGTGTAGGTATGTTCTGATGGCTCTCTCCACGAATGAAGAGTGGGTGGAGGGGTATATATAGCCTCCACACAAAATCTAACCGTTACACTCAATTTACCAATCTCGGTAAGACCGAAGGGAAAAACTCGGTTGGACCGATTTAGTAAACCTAGTGACCGTTAGGGTTTTCGATGGGACCGACTAGTTCAACTCGGTGGAACCGATGTGCTAGGGTTAGGGTAAAACCAAAACTCTGTTTGACTGATTACTCAAACTCGGTGGGACCGATTTGGGTAATAAGCGAAACAGAGAGTTGGCCAAGCAAACTCGATGGGGTCGATTGCATATCTCGGTGGGACCGAAAATATTGCAACAGGTAACAGAGAGTTTGCAAGCCCATCTCGGTGAGACTGAGATCCCATCGGTGAGACCGAACTGATTAGGGTTTCTGGCAGTGGCTATGTTAGCTAAACTCGGTGGCTCCGGATAGAAAGAATCGGTGGGGCCGAGTTTGACTTTTGGTTTAGGTCATATGTGGATGTGGGAAGGTAGTTGAGGGTTTTGGAGCATATCACTAAGCACTTTGAGCAAGCAAGCCATTAAGCAACACCTCATCCCCTCTTGATAGTATTGGCTTTTCCTATAGACTCAATGTGACCTTGGATCACTAAAATAGAAAATGTAGAGTCTTGATCTTGAAGCTTGAGCCAATCCTTTGTCCTTAGCATCTTGAAGGGGTTCCACATCCTCTAGTCGATGCCACTCCATTGTTGAACTTATCTGAAACATACTAGGTAAAAGTGTTAGTCCAACAAGAGATATGTTGACATTAATTACCAAAACCACCCAGGGAGCACTTGTGCTTTCAATCTCCCCCTTTTTGGTAATTGATGAAAACATACATCAAAGCTTTAGATAAAGGTATAGAGAATAGCAAGTAAAGCTTTGGGAAGACACGTAACATGCATAGGCCCGCCCTACATGTATGCAATCATGTGAATATTGAATATAGGAGCATGTGAATGCGTAAACATGACAGAGTAAGCAATGTGTTACATGTATCTTGGCTATATGCATCAGAGCACATGATGTGAATGTGAGAAATGTACCTTCATGCTCATGAGTCCTTCTTGCAAACAGTATGTACATCTGCAAGAACTTCTCATTCACATGACTGTGATGCATATACTTACCTTGTGGTCTTGAGTTGGCTTAGGATGGGATGAACCTGCGCAAACAAGGTTAAATAACACAGATACACCTACTGACCAGAGCAAAACAAGAGAAACCACAAGAGAACCAAGACTGGGATGACATGTAGAGTGAGTACTAAGTACCACATTGGATATAGACATGTCCCCAAAGGTAAAGATATGCAATAAAATCAGAGATTTCCTTCCCTTAGATGTCTTGCTCCCCCTGAATCTGCATGGGATATTGGGAGAAGATAGGGAATAGAAAATCAGAGCAACAAAAAGGAAACAACAAAGCTTGAGCTAAAGCAAGCAACCAAACATGTCTTTCCCCTCTTAAAGACATGTGACATCTCTCCTCTTGAACACCAAGCATCTGGGGTCTTTGATGATATTACTTTCTCCTAGTTGAGAAACTCTCCCCCCCTGAGTATTCTCTCTTTCTCACCCTATAGGAAGGATTGAGCTTTGATGTGATCTCTCTCTCCCCCTTTGACATCAATTTCCAAGAAGGGCTCTTCTGGACATGTGATACAAATGGGTTGGTCCTTGAGTCACAGAGCAAAGCAGCATGTCTAATATGATGCTGGTAGAGGACAAGAATCATTGAGTGGAGCTGGAGCAAACAGAAATCAGGAATAAGTGGCAAGTTGGTTTTCCTGTGATGGAATCGGTGACTCCGAGTTGTGGGCTTCGGTTGCACCGAAAGATTTCGGTTGGGACGAAGAGAACAAACCGGTGTGACCGAGTTCATCAGGGTGAAACCACTTGTCACCTCAGCTCACTAGACAAGTAAGATCTCACTGGGATATGCACGGAATTAACTGAAAGATTTGCAATGATTTGGATGCAGAAAATGCAGAACAAAAAGAAAGGAAAGAAAAGAAACTAAAAATTCTAGATGAAGTGAAAGGGGAAACAAATATGCAAATGCAAAAGCACGGAGAAACACTAGAGAACTTCATCTAGAAATGGTCGGTGACAAAGTCACCTATGTTAGAGTATATTGACTTAGGAGTCAAGTGAGAGCACTTGATCATAGGTCATACTCATCGTTTAAGCTCAAGATGGGGTTACCATTTTTCGTTTAAGCCTTTTGATGTATTCACATCTTGTCGAGTTGCTTTGACTCATGACTTGAAGTAAAGCTTCTCTAAGACGGAATAACATACCTTGGGTGGTGGTGTTGATCTTGCTCATGTAGTTGAACTTGTGTGGGTTGCTCAAGGTTGATGTAGTTCATCAAGGGTTGGGAGCACCACTTGGACTGTGAGTTCATCTACCTACATGGGTTAGCTTTGCAAGGAAGAGCACTTGTGTATCCAAATTGACAATCATGAGACTCAACATAGAATTTGCCAAAGGATATGTTTGAATGGTTTCGTGCTTCCTTGTCTTCAACCACCATTGTGTAGAGACTTGGTGATGTAGAGATTGCTCAAGATGTGAGTGAGTTGCAATCTCATAGATTTAGATTCAACCAAGTACCTACACGGGTTAGATAACATGCAAGGTACAAATATATCCAAGACATATGAATGGCATCATAAGAGAAATATCGAGGATTAGTCATAGGCTCATGCCCCGCATGTATCAAATGGAGTTCCTACTCCAAGTTTGAAGCATCAATGATGTTCAATTCACCTCTCAACCTGCAAAACACTTTCTCATCAAGTGGTTTAGTGAATATATCCGCCAATTTGTTATCGGTGCAAACATGCTTAAGGTTAATGTCCCCTTTTGCAACATGATCTCGAATGAAATGATGACAAACTTCAATATGCCTAGTTCGAGAATGTTGCACGGGATTGTGAGCAATCTTAATAGCACTTTCATTGTCACATAGCAATGGAACATGTTTCACATATATCCCATAATCTTTAAGAGTTTGGGTCATCCAAAGTAATTGAGCGCAACATGAACCAGCGGCAATGTATTCCGCTTCGGTGGTGGATAAGGATACCGAGTTTTGTTTCTTGGAAGACCAAGACACAAGTGATCTACCAAGGAATTGACAAGTACCCGAAGTGGACTTTCTATCAACCTTGTCTCCGGCATAGTCTGAATCGGAGTAGCCAACAAGATCAAAAGAGGACCTCTTAGGATACCAAATGCCAAAATTTGGTGTATGGATTAGGTACCTCACTATCCTTTTCACAGCCTTAAGATGACACTCTTTAGGAGCAGCTTGATATCGTGCGCACATGCACACACTTAGCATAATATCGGGATGAGAGGCACATAGATATAACAATGAACCAATCATAGAGCGATAAACCTTTTGATTAACCCGTTCACCATCTTTGGTCAAATCAAGATGTCCACCAGTAGGCATGGGTGTAGTCATATCTTTGCATTCTTGCATATTGAACTTCTTGAATAAGTCCTTGGTGTACTTCGTTTGAGAGACAAAGGTACCTTCCTTAGTTTGCTTGATTTGCAAACCGAGAAAGAATTTGAGTTCACTCATCATAGACATCTCAAACTTCTCCGACATTAGCTTTCCAAACTTCTCACTAAAATGAGGGTTAGTTGAACCAAATATGATATCATCAACGTAAATTTGGCACACAAATAGTTCTCCATTAACCCTTTTAGTTAAAAGAGTAGAATCAATTTTACCAATTTCAAAGCCTTTTTCAATAAGGAACTTGGTCAAGCATTTATACCATGCTCTAGGAGCTTGTTTAAGACCATAAAGGGCTTTGTGAAGTTTGTAAACATGATTAGGTTTCTTAGGATTGACGAAGCCGGGAGGTTGCTTAACATAAACTTCCTACTCAATTTCGCCATTTAGAAAAGCACTTTTAATGTCCATTTGGTACAAGGTGATATCATGGTGATTAGCATAAGCAAGTAAGATGCGAATAGACTCAAGTCTAGCAACGAGAGCATATGTCTCACCATAGTACATACCTTCAACTTGTGTGTAGCCTTGGGCGACGAGACGTGCTTTGTTGCGAACCACTTGTCCATCTTCATCTTGCTTGTTGCGAAACACCCATTTGGTACCAATGATGTTGTGGTTGTTGTCGGGCTTCTCGACCAATGCCCACACTTGATTTCTTTCAAAGTTGTGTAGCTCTCCATGCATAGCATTTATCCAATCCGGATCCTCGAATGCTTCTTCAACCTTCATAGGTTCAATGCTAGAGATGAATGAGTAATGTTCACAAAAGTTAGCTAAACGAGTTTTAGAGCGAGTGATTCTCCCAGTTTGGATATCATTGTAGATTTGCTCGACGGGATGATCCTTAGAAATTCTTGCTCGAACTCGTGAAAGATTTTGCTTGGGTCAGGGTGGAACATCCTCTTCATCTTGTGCTTCTTCTTGGCCTTCTTCATTGTTGACGTTGTCGTTCTCTTGTCGTGGTGGAGAAGGAGGTTGTTGATGTTCATCTTGGTGCACTTCCTCATTTTCTTCATCTTGGCGTGTCACACTTGTGTATGCTTCCATATCAACTATTGGTTCACCTTGTCGTGAGGTAGAAGCTTCCACTTGGACGGACGAGGTACTCTCCTTCACTTCCGTTGGACGAATCTTGCCAATAGACAAGTCTTGAATTGCTTCCGAAGGGTCTTTGTCTCCTACATCAATTGGCAATTGCTCTACTTGCGAGCCATTAGATTCATCAAACTTCACATCTACCGTCTCTTCAACCTTTCGGGTGAAATTGTTGTAGACACGGTAAGTGTGAGAGTTTGAGCCATAACCAAGTAGGAAACCTTCATGAGATTTAGGAGCAAATTTAGAACTATGATGCTTATCAAGAATGTAGCACTTTGAGCCGAATACTCGAAATTATCCAACTCGGGGTTTGTTACCGGTGAGGAGCTCGTATGCCGTCTTGCCGAGTAGCTTGTGAAGATACAAGCGATTTGTTGCATGACAAGCTATCTCAACCGCTTCCGCCCAAAAGTGCTTTGGCGTTTTGTACTCATCAAGCATCGTTCTTGCCATCTCGATAAGAGTCCGGTTCTTCCTTTCAACAACTCCATTTTTTTGAGGTGTGTACGTAGCCGAGAACTCGTGTGAAATCCCTTCTTCGTCAAGAAAGGTGTCCACATTTGCGTTCTTGAACTCCGTTTCGTTGTCGCTCCGAACCTTCTTGATCTTCACATCAAACTGATTTTGGGCCTTCCTAGCGAAGTTTTTGAAGATCTTTTGGACCTGCGATTTGTCATCAAGAAAGAACACCCACGTAAATCTTGAAAAATCATCAACTATGACTAGACCAAATGAGTTACCACCGAGACTCTTGTAGGCATTTGGACCAAAGAGATCCATGTGAAGTAGCTCGAGTGGTCTTCTTGTGGTCATGATGTTCTTCGCGCGATGACTTCCTCCAACTTGTTTCCCTGCTTGACAAGCACTACAAAGTCTATCCTTGTCAAATATGACATCTTTTATTCCAAGGATATGATCACCTTTAATAAGCTTATCAAGATTTCACATACCAACATGACCTAGTCTTCTATGCCACAACCAGCCTTTAGAAGATCTGGCAATTAAGCAAGTTTTAGGCTGAGCCTTTTTAGTGAAATCAACAATGTAAAGATATCCTCTACGTATACCAGTAAATACCATTTTATGATTATCTCTATGAAACACTTGGCAGTCTACTTTAGTAAATAGGACATTGAAACCGAAATCAGCAAGTCTAGATACTGAAAGTAAGTTGTAGCCAAGAGATTCAACGAGCATGACATTTTGTATGGAGCTATCATGTGAGATGGCCACCTTACCAAGGCCAACCACCTTACCCTTTGAATTATCACCAAAAGTGACATACTTTCGAGGGCCGTCATTTTCAGCAAGCTCACGGAACATGTCTTTATCTCCGGTCATATGATCAGGACATCTGCTATCAAGGACCCGTTCCTTTCCTCCAGCCATGTAGCCACAAAGATTGGCCATAAGACCAAAGTGTCTCATCGCATCATCGAGATCATAGTCACTATCATCATCACCACCATCATCCTCATCCGAGTATTCATGTTCAACATCATCTTGTGATTGATCAATTCCTAGAGAGGGCAATTCATTAGATAAATGATCATTTCTATATTTATCTTTATGAATTCTAATAGCTCTGGAAATGATATTGCTAATGATTCCAACATCTCCTTTGGCACTCGTAAGATTAGTAAGCTCAAATAAGCAGTCACCAAATTTGGGATCATTGGAACTCATCTTAATCAAAGCAATAGACTTATGGAGGATTTCATCTAGATCTTTCAGGGAGTAATTAGGAAAGAGTTCCTCAAGAAATTTCCATATGGTGTAGGCACACTTAAGAGTCGGCAAACATCCAATCAAGTTTCTAGGCAAGCCTCTAGTGATAAGATTAACAGTTCTAAGATTGCGAATCATGTCAATTGACTCATCAAGGGTAGGATGCAAAGGATCAACATGAGGTGCACAAGGGCTAGTAATGTACTTGTTCAAATGATATTCATTGAAAATATCAAGCATTTCATTTTTCCACTCATGAAAATACTCTCCATCAAGAATGGGCACTCTATGTCTAAGACTCCCCAAAGTAGACACATCCATCTTCCTCCAATGGTGTTTAAACCAAGGCAATGGAGACCAAAGCTCTGATACCAATTGAAAGGATCGAGAAGAAGTATCTAGAGGGGGGGGGGGTGATTAGACACTAAGTGCCAAAAGTTGCAGTTTTTAATATTCTTAAGTTTAAGTGGAGTTTAAGCACAAGTTTAACAAACACAATACATATCAAGCAAGCATGCAATGAGTATATGAGTAGCGGAAAGTAAAGCATGCAACTTGCAAGAATGTAAAGAGAAGGGTTTGGAGTATTCAAACGCAATTGGAGACACGGAGGTTTTTGTCGTGGTTCCGATAGGTGGTGCTATCGTACATCCACATTGATGGAGACTTCAACCCACGGAGGGTAACAGTTGCACGAGTCCACGGAGGGCTCCACCCATGAAGGGTCCACGAAGAAGCAACCTTGTCTATTCCATCACGACCATCGCCCACGAAGGACTTGCCTCACTAGCGGTAGATCTTCATGAAGTAGGCGATCTCCTTGCCCTTACAAACTCCTTGGTTCAACTCCACAATCTTGTCGGAGGCTCCCAAGTGACACCTAGCCAATCTAGGAGACACCACTCTCCAAGAAGTAACAAATGGTGTGTTGATGATGAACTCCTTGCTCTTGTGCTTCAAATGATAGTCTCCCCAACACTCAACTCTCTCTCACAGGATTTGGATTTGGTGGAAAGAAGATTTGAGTGGAAAGCAACTTGGGGAAGGCTAGAGATCAAGATTCATATGGTTGGAATGGAATATCTTGACCTCAACACAAGTGTAGGTGGTTCTCTCTCAGAAAATGTGTATTGGAAGTGTAGGTATGTTCTGATGGCTCTCTCCACGAATGAAGAGTGGGTGGAGGGGTATATATAGCCTGCACACAATATCTAACCGTTACACTCAATTTACAAATCTCGGTAATACCGAAGGGAAAAACTCGGTCGGACCGATTTAGTAAACCTAGTGACCGTTAGGGTTTTCGGTGGCACCGACTAGTTCAACTCGGTGGAACCGATGTGCTAGGGTTAGGGTAAACCAAAACTCGGTTTGACCGATTACTCAAACTCGGTGGGACCGATTTGGGTAATAAGCAAAACAGAGAGTTGGCCAAGCAAACTCGGTGGGGCCGATTGCATATCTCGGTGGGACCGAAAATATTGCAACAGGTAACAGAGAGTTTGCAAGCCCATCTCGGTGAGACCGAGATCCCATCGGTGAGACCAAACTGATTAGGGTTTCTGGCAGTGGCTATGTTAAGTGAACTCGGTGGCTCCGGATAGAAAGAATCGGTGGGGCCGAGTTTGACTTTTGGTTTAGGTCATATGTGGATGTGGGAAGGTAGTTGAGGGTTTTGGAGCATATCACTAAGAACTTTGAGCAAGCAAGCCATTAAGCAACACCTCATCCCCTCTTGATAGTATTGGCTTTTCCTATAGACTCAATGTGACCTTGGATCACTAAAATAGAAAATGTAGAGTCTTGATCTTGAAGCTTGAGCCAATCCTTTGTCCTTAGCATCTTGAAGGGGTTCCACATCCTCTAGTCCATGCCACTCCATTGTTGAACTTATCTAAAACATACTAGGTAAAAGTGTTAGTCCAACAAGAGATATGTTGACATTAATTACCAAAACCACCCAGGGAGCACTTGTGCTTTCAGCCCCCCTCCTTCTTCTTCTTCCTTGACCTCCTCCCTAGATGGGAGAAGGGTTTCCCCTCTGGTCCATGGCCTCCATGGCACGGGAGTGGCGAGAGCCCCTCCGAGATTGGATCTGTCACTCTGTTTCTGCGTTCTATTCTGGCTCTGTTTCACCGTTTTGTGTATATATGGAGATCCGTAACTTCGATTGGCCTGAAACCTTCGCCGTGATTTTTTTTCCGAAAATTAGCTTTCTTGCAGCAAAATAAGAGCGTCAACCGCCTTACGGGT
The DNA here is from genome assembly GCF_018294505.1 of Triticum aestivum. NCBI lineage: Eukaryota > Viridiplantae > Streptophyta > Magnoliopsida > Poales > Poaceae > Triticum > Triticum aestivum. The sequence goes on along the minus strand of NC_057803.1, from coordinate 519,510,500 downwards.
GGCTCATGAGGGTAGGGGCGCGCCCAGGGGGTAGGCGCGTCCCCTGCCTCGTGGCCACCTCGGGCACCGTCCCGCATGGATTTTTCTTCCGGAATTTTCCAAATATTCCAAAAAGTATCTCCGTCTGTTTTTAACCCGTTTGGACTCTGTTTGATATAGATATTCTGCGAAACAAAAAACATGCAACAAACAGGAACTGGCACTGGGCACTGGATCAATATGTTAGTCCCAAAATAGTATAAAAAGTTGCCAAAAGTATATGAAATTTGAATAATATTGGCATGGAACAATCAAAAATTATAGATACGACGGAGACGTATCAGCATCCCCAAGCTTAATTCCTGCTCGTCCTCGAGTAGGTAAATGATAAAAAAGATAATTTTTGATGTGGAATGCTACCTAGCATAATCTTGATCATATGTCTAATCATGGCATGAATATTAAGACACGAGTGGTTCAAAGCAATAGTCTATCATTTGACATAAAAATAATAATACTTCAAGCCCACTAATAAAGCAATCATGTCTTTTCAAAATAACAAGGCCAAAGAAAGTTATCCCTACAAAATCATATAGTCTGGCTATGCTCCATCTTCACCACACAAAATACTCACATCATGCACAACCCCGATGACAAGCCAAGCAATTGTTTCATACTTTTGATGTTCTCAAACCTTTTCAACTTTCACGCAATACATGAGCGTGAGCCATGGACATAGCACTATAGGTGGAATAGAATATGATGGTGGAGAAGACAAAAAGGAGAAGATAGTCTCACATCAACTAGGCGTATCAACGGGCTATGGAGATGCCCATCAATAGATATCAATGTGAGTGAGTAGGGATTGCCATGCAACGGATGCACTAGAGCTATAAGTGTATGAAAGCTCCAACTGAAACTAAGTGGGTGTGCATCCAACTTGCTTGCTCATGAAGACCTCGGGCATTTGAGGAAGCCCATCATCAGAATATACAAGCCAAGTTCTATAATGAAAATTCCCACTAGTATATGAAAGTGGTAACTCAAGAGACTCTCTATATGAAGAACATGGTGCTACTTTGCAGCACAAGTGTGGTAAAAGGATAGTAACATTGCCCCTTCTCGCTTTTTCTCTCATTTTTTTATTTTTTTGTAGGCTTCTTTGGCCTCTCTCTTTTTTTGTGGGGCTTCTTTGGCCACTTTTATTTTGATAACCTCACATGGGACAGTGTTCTAATAATGATGATCATCACACTTTTATTTACTTACAACTCAATATTACAACTCGATATCTAGAACAAGGATATGACTCTATATGAATGCCTCCGGCGGTGTACCGGGATGTGCAATGATCTAGCGTAGCAATGACATCAAAAAACGGACAAGCCATGAAAACATCATGCTAGCTATCTTACGATCATGCAAAGGAATATGACAATGAATGCTCAAGTCATGTATATGATGATGATGGAAGTTGCATGGCAATATATCTCGGAATGGCTATGGAAATGCCATGATAGGTAGGTATGGTGGCTGTTTTGAGGAAGGTATATGGTGGGTTTCTGGTACCGGCGGAAGTTGCGCGGTACTAGAGAGGCTAGCAATGGTGGAAGGGTGAGAGTGCGTATAATTCATGGACTCAACATTAGTCATAAAGAACTCACATACTTATTGCAAAAATCTATTAGTCATCGAAACAAAGTACTACGCGCATGCTCCTAGGGGGATAGATTGGTCGGAAAAGACCATTGCTCGTCCCCGACCGCCACTCATAAGGAAGACAATCAATAAATACCTCATGCTACAACTTCATTACATAATGGTTCACCATACGTGCATGCTACAGGAATCACAAACCTCAACACAAGTATTTCTACAATTCACAACCACCCACTAGCATGACTCTAATATCATCATCTTTATGACTAACCATGTGAATGACCAATTCCTGTCATCTCTCTAAATAGATATACGTGAAGCAAGAGAGTTTAATTCTTTCTACAAAAGATATGCCCATGCTCTAACAAATCTAAGTGAAGCAAAATAGCATTCTACAAATGGCGGTTTTCTATGTAAAGAGAAACAGGCAATCCAAACTTCAAATGATATAAGCGAAGCACATGAAGCATTCTATAAAGCCATACTCAAAAGATATAAGTGAAGTGCAATGAGAATTCTCTAAATCAACCAAGGACTATCTCATACCAGCATGGTGCATAAAAGAAAGATGAAAACTAAATGCAAAAGACGCTCCAAGTTTGCACATATCGCATGAACGAAACGAATCCGAAAACATACCGATACCTGTTGAAGAAAGAGGGGATGCCTTTCGGGGCATCCCCAAGCTTAGATGCTTGAGTCTCCTTGAATATTTACTTGGGGTGCCTCGAGCATCCCCAAGCTTGAGCTCTTTCCTCTCTTCCTTCTTCTCACATCAAGACCTTCTTGATCATCGAACACTTCATCCACACAAAACTTCAACAGAAAACTCGGTAAGATCCGTTATTATAATAAAGCAAATCACTATTCTAAGTACTATTCCAAACCAATTCCTATTTTGTTTTTGCATTGTGTCTATTGTAGTATAACTTTTTCATGGCTTAATCCACTAATATAAATTGATAGTTTCATCAAAACAAGCAAACTATGCATCAAAAACATAATCTGTCTAAAACAGAACAGTCTGTAATAATCTAAACATTAACCATACTTTTGATACTTGAAAAATTCTACCAAAATTAGGAAAAATAAACAATTTGTATAGGAAGATCAAAAAGAATCAGAACCATTTTATGTTCCAGCTAAAAATGTAAAATCGCGCACTACAGCCAAAGTTTCTGTCCTGCACCGTACAAACCATCAAGCAAATGTAAACATCTTAAAGGCAAACCTTGGAACATTATTTTTATAATACAATGGAATTGTAAAAGGGGATAATTATTTTTATTGAAAAGTTTCTGTAAATAAGATTCACAAAGTTTCCGTGAGCATGAACAAAGTTCAAGGCTAGCTCCCACTTCAACAATGCTTGTCTTTCTCACTTTCGCTTTCCTTTTTGAAAAAGTTTTGGGTTCACCTCTTTATTTTTGTTGTTTTTAAACTATATAAAAGCACTCAACAGAAATAAATGACTCTCTAAAACTTCTGGGTTGTCTCCCTGGCAGCACTTTCTTTAAAGCCATTAAGCTAGGCATATAGTGCTCAAGTAGTGAATCCACCTGGATCCCAAGGTATATCAAAGCCAATTTTAATTAACAATGATTTATAATTTAGTAGTGAGAACAAAGTAACATATATCATGCAATAATGAAGTCTAACTCTCTTCCTATGCATCGGCATGTCATAAAAGAACAATTCATGCACACAAAGTAAAGGCCAATGCATAGTATAAACAGTTTCTTGCAATTTTATCATATTGGAAACATAGAGAGGTGGAGATATAGTTCCTCTCTCATAATAATTGCAAGTAGGAGCAGCAAGCACATGCATATTATATTCATCAAAATCATCATGTGCAACGGTAAAAGGCAACCCATCAATATAATCCTTAATAAGTGCAAACTTCTCCGATATAGTGTAGTTGGGAGAATTCAAAAAGATAATAGGACTATCATGCGTGGGTGCAATAGCAACAATTTCATGTCTAACATAAGGAACTATAGCAAGTTCATCTCCATAAGCATAATTCATATTGGCATCCTGGCCACAAGCATAGCAAGCATCATCAAAAAGGGATATTTCAAAAGAATCGACGGGATCATAGCATCATAATATTCATCCTTCGGTAAGCATGAAGGGGAATTAAACAATTTATGAGTTGAAGAGTTACTCTCATTAGAAGGTGGGCACTGGTGATCAGTCCGCTCTTCCTCCTTTTGTTCTTCGCTCTCTTCCTCATCTTTTTCATCCAATGAGCTCATAGTTTCATCAATTTCTTCTTCCATAGACTCCTACAAAATATTAATCTCTTCTTGGACAACGGAGTATTCCTCAATATATGGTTTAATATAAGCATTAGAAGCATAATTATCATAGCAATATTTAAGTATGGCAAAATTTTCAGAATTGTAAAGAGTAGCACCATACTTTTCAATCAAAGAAGCAATTTCGTAAGCACCCTTAAAAGCAACAAATTCTTCAATTTGTTGAACATCATAGTAACTATAAACACCCTTAGCATAAGAGGATACGATTCCGTTATCACTAAACAAACATTGGTAGGGAAGGTGTTTCTTAGGGTCTTTAGAACAACAAGTATAATCATATATTTCACATAAATTCCAAGCATAACATTGCAAACGATGAATTTGATCCAGTAAAGTTTTCCCTTTTTCAGATATTCGGTATCGCACAAAACAAGCATGCTCATCTAAAGATTTGCCCTCAACTAAGCTAGTTGGGGTTTCAGCACGAGCACATAGGGATCGAAGATGATCCAAGTAATAAGCTTCAGCAGTGTGATAGATTTTGAGTGGTTCTTCAACCATTGGTTCAGTAGGTACAACTAATTTTTTGGTATTTTGCATTTCCTACCCCTAACTAAAGATACAAAACAACTAAGAACAGCAAATAAAAATTACTTAGTGATAAAGCAAACAAGCACACACGAGAATATTCACCCCACGCTATTGCTCCCCGGCAACGGCGCCAGAAAAAGGTCTTGATAACCCACAAGTATAGGGGGTCGCAACAGTTTTCGATAAGTAAGAGTGTCAAACCCAACGAGGAGCTAAAGGTAGAACAAATATTCCCTCAAGTTCTATCGACCACCGATACAACTCTACGCACGCTTGACGTTCGCTTTACCTAGAACAAGTATGAAACTAGAAGTACTTTGTAGGTGTTGTTGGATAGGTTTGCAAGATAATAAAGAGTACGTAAATAAAAAGTAGGGGCTGTTTAGATAAAGAAACAATAAAGTAAATATAGCGAGTGTGGAAAAGTGGTGGTAGGAGTTGCGAAATTGCCCCTAAGCAATTGACTACTTTACTAGACCGATAGGAAGTATTATGTGGGCGAGGCCACTGCTAGCATGTCATCCCTGACTTGGAATTCTATGCACTTATGATTGGAACTATGAGCAAGCACCCGCAACTACTAACGTTCATTAAGGTAAAACCCAACCATAGCATTAAGATATATTGGTCCCCCTTCAATCCCGTATGCATCAATTTCTATGCCAGGTTGAAGCTTCTGTCCCTCTTGCCCTCCAATACATAGTCCTATCAACATACAACTAACCCTAGGGTGTGATCCACGCGCGCAATCATATGATGGGTACCAAAGGACAACAACATAACCACAAGCATATTAAATCAATCAAAGCAATTCATCAACCACCGATAGGACAACAAAAATCTACTCAGACATCATAGGATGGCAACACATCATTGGATAATAATATGAAGCATAAAGCACCATGTTCAAGTAGAGGGTACAGCGGGTTGCGGGAGAGTGGACCGCTGTAGATAGAGGGGGGAAGGTGATGGAGATGTTGGTGAAGATGGCGGAGGTGTTGGTGTAGATCGCGGTGATGATGATGGCCCCCGACGGCGTTCCGGCGCCACCGGAAGCGAGGGGGAGAGAGCCCCCCTCCTTCTTCTTCTTCCTTGACCTCCTCCCTAGATGGGAGAAGGGTTTCCCCTCTGGTCCATGGCCTCCATGGCATGGGAGGGGCGAGAGCCCCTCCGAGATTGGATATGTCTCTCTGTCTCTCTCTGTTTCTGCGTTCTATTCTGGCTCTGTTTCACCGTTTCGTGTATATATGGAGATCCGTAACTCCGATTGGCCTGAAACCTTTGCCCTAATTTTTTTCCCGAAAATTAGCTTTCTTGCGGCAAAAGAAGATCGTCAACCGCCTTACGGGTGGCTCACGAGGGTAGGGGCGCGCCCCTGCCTCGTGGCCACCTCGGGCATCGTCTCGCGTGGATTTTTCTTCCGGAATTTTCCAAATATTCCAAAAGAATCTCCGACTGTTTTTATCCCGTTTGGAGTCCTTTTGATATGGATATTCTGTGAAACAAAAAAACATGCAACAAACAGGAACTGGCACTGGGCACTGGATCAATATGTTAGTCCCAAAAATAGTATAAAAAGTTGCCAAAAGTATATGAAAGTTGAATAATATTGGCATGGAACAATAAAAAATTATAGATACGACGGAGACGTATCATACAACGAGGTTCTATACAAACGATTTTTAACCCCTTTCCCAAATGGCATTTGGAACCGTCGCCAAGTGAGTGGGCGATAGGGGGGTCCTTCCCACACGACCCAGAAACCGTCCAGGATATGCCCTCTTGGCACACATGCTCGGCAAAATGAGGTCGTGTGTGATCGGCGAGCGCGCAAATACAGTTATACGTACAGTAGTGCTCAAAAAAATACAATTATATAGGCGAAATCATTTCCGGTCGTAACTACATCCCACACAGTCAGTCCCCCCTAAACGTTTTCGTTCGTATATACATCCCACACAGTCGCTCCAAGGAAAATGTTTCCGTTCGTAGGTACATCACACACAATTTGCCCCATTAAATCATTTGTGATAGCGTTGCCATTGCACATGATATTAACAATTTTATCGTTTGCGTTATTGAATGCATCACACATGGTGCGTAGAAGAAACTGTGTGGCAAAGGTTGTCCATCACACACAGTTTTTATGTGGTAAGCACAAGGTGGCCTAACGCAAACAATTTTGAAGAGAATGTCATGTGTTATTGTTCATTGATCCAACACGGTTTATTCCTAGAAATTGTGTGTATTGCATGAGGTCATCGCCCATGGTGTTTTCTGAATAACTGTTTGCAATAGAAAAACCCAATTAGTAGGCTAATTGGCCATTAGCAGGCTAATTTCCCTATTATTAATAATCCATTTATTTATTAATCTAATTGACATTCATATTAAACACATAATATATTTCATTTCCATATTAAGGAAGTGGGATTTCATAATTGAAATACATCAGAGTACCACATGATATAGCTTCAGCACTCAGCTACCCCATTACACAACAGCACCAGCACCAAGTTTCACATGCAACATCTAGAACCTTTCAAAATTAGCATCATACACGGTACATAGAAAGATGCATCTCATCTGGACAAGTGCTGAAGCGGAAGGCGAATATTGAGCCTTCATTCATGTTGAAGGTCTTTGCAACTTTAGGCCAGTGCCTGTGGATGATTGACCGTCCATCCTTCGTCCTCTTCAGTTACACTTAAATATTGAACCATGGGTGTTATATGAAAACCTTCCTCGCCTCCTGACCATAGAGGTGGTTTGAGAGGTAATCATCGTGAACTGCTTTGGAAATGCCTGAAAACAAGGATGTGCATAAATATCTTCTCTATATTGGAAATGGGGCAAAGGAATAAAATAGGCAAGGTATAATAGTTAGTACCATCTTGTAGTTAACTGATGTCTTCTTCATTGTGCAGACAAAGATCTTGTTGTTTTTTGTCACTAATTTCTTTATCCTAACAATCTTTCTGAGTTTCTTGACTTGATTGATATTCATGGAGAACTCATTTCCCCATATGCAAAAACGGTCGACCAGTGGGTCAAAACATCTGATAGCAGGACCTACATGTGCAAGACCAAATTGTTAACATCCTAAATATTAGAATGGTTCCTGGAATTGCACAATAATGTGCGATTAGACAATGGACCATGCACGTGCTAACCTCGATTGTAAACCTCAGTGCTTCCCATTGTTTCCCTTCAACACATATAAGGTAGTTAGTCATCCGATTAAGTAAGGGTTCACATGCTATCAGTAAAATATGTTGATGAAAAATAAGCACATTGCAGATTCATCAGATTAATTCAAGCCACATGGAAAACCCATTTATCCAAACCAAGCATGATTAAGAACTAGGAAATATAGCACTTGTATATGTTTCTCATGTATTAAGTGCAGCCAAATTTGATTTATTCCACACATGCACAACAATACAAAATTCTACCCATGACAATTGGCCATCGCATTGCAAAATTGAACCAAGCAGTTAACTAAACACCGCAAAAAATGAACCAACCATTAACTGAGCACCACATTGCACAATATAACATACTCCTAATAGAAGATCAGACAGTTAACAAAACCAAGCATGCTTAACAACTTCGAAATATATCAATTGTATTTTCTTCTCATGTATTTAGTACAGCCAAATTCAATTTATTCCTCATATGGTATACAACAACGGAATGCACCCACAACAATTAAACATTACATTACAGAATTGAACCAAACAGTTAACTAAACACCACAACAAATGAACCAAAGGTTAACTGAGCACCACATTGCACAATATAACATACTCCTAATAGAAGATCACACAGTTAACCAAACCAAGCATGCTTAACAACTTGGAAATATAGCAATTTTATTTGTTTCTCGTGTATTTAGTACAGCCAAATTCGATTTACTTCTCACATGGTATACAACAACAGAATGCACCCACAACTACTGAACATCGCATTGCAGAATTGAACCAAACTATTAACTAAACACCACAACAAATGAACCAAACGTTAACTGAGCACCACATTGCACAATGTATAACCAAACTAAGCATGCTTTACAACTTGGAAATATAGCAATTGTATTCGTTTCTCATGTATTTTGTAAAAATAAATTCGATTTATTTCTCATATGGAAGACAATACAAAATTGCAGCCTGAAGAATTGAACATCACATTTGCAGAATTGAACCAAACAGTTAACTGAAGACCACAACTAATTAACCAAAGAGTTAATAAGAGCACCACACTGCATGACATATAGAACATATACACTAGAGCAACAGATTGCATGGTAAAATTAGATAGCACAATAGTGCACTAGAGTTTGTGAAGGAAAGGCAGGAGCAGCACACGCAACGGGTAAATCGAGCATGCTTAACCAACGTAGCTAGCAAATGTGTAACATTCCAAATTTTCAATTTGGAATGTTATACACTAGATCATCATTGCATATCATATTTATTGCATTTTGGTTGATCCTAGAAATTTCATGCAACTCAAGGACCCTCGGAGAGAGTTGGGGATTTCGTTATTTTCATATTTGAGTTGTATCAAATTTTGAAAATAGGATCTTTTGATTTTATTTATTTTATCTTCAATTACTTCTATTACAAAAATATTAGAGAGGGAATAAAATGACTTCCCAAAATAAATAAATATTGAGGATTTAATAAAAAAATCAAATAAGATTTATTTTGGTTTTATTTGTTATTTTATTTGAATTTAGGAAAAATGCGCGTTTTTCAAAATTGCATTTAGGCCCCAAATAAATGTTCATCCTATGCGGCTTGATTTTAGAAGCCGGGGAAAATTTATTTTGGGATTTTTGGAGGCCGTTTAGTATTTCTTTTGTTTTTTCTTCCGAGCGTAATTTTAAAAAAACGTCCGAACCGACCTCGGTCCGTTTTCGGCCGGGACTCTCCTGGCCGGGCCTCTTATAAGCCGCCCAGCCGCCCTAGTCGAGGCCCAAGTCGCCGCCCCACCCAACCCTAACCCTAGCCGGCTCCCGCCGCCGCACCGTCCTGCCGCCGCCGCCTCGCCTCGCCGCCGCGCCGCCGCCACCATCGCCGGAGTTGCCGGAGGTAGTTTTTTAGTCTCCGGTTTTCTCGAAAACCATTCGGTTTTTCCGACGGTTTTGCTTGTTTTTTTGTTTCGTTTTTTTAAATAGATCGGTTTTCCGGTTTAATAGCGAGCGCTCGTCCGTTCGTTCGTTCTAGCGAACGTTCATCATTTTTCTTTTTCTCGGATTAAATCCGCGATTTTTCTGATTGCGATTTCTGATCCGATTTTCGTTTTAGTCTAACCTTTCACTCGTTTATCGGAATCAGGCGATTCAAGCGCCTGGAGTTTCGTCTCGAAACCCTCTTTCCGTTTAACCAACTTAAACAAGTTTTGCCATAGTAAAAATTGCCTTAGTTCCAGAATAGTAAACAAAGCTTGTTTCTTTTGCCTTTTGTCTTTCGTTGTTTCGTTTGATTTGACTCTTTTTGCCAACCAGAGTTCTTAAGTTGAACTTTCTGGTTAGATCTCTTATTTGAGTTTTACCCGTGCATTACTTGAGTACTTATTGTATCCTTGTTTGTTTGCGATAGACTACCCGGAGTGCGCCGCTTGCTACTTCGAATCGCTAGGTTTCTCGGATCATCAGCAAGGCAAGTAACACTTTGATCATGCTTTCCCACTACCCAGTTTTATTGCATTAGATCAATCCTCACACATTGCATGATTAGGATCTAATTAAATTGTGGGTTTGGGAAGTAGTTGAGGTAGTACCTATTACCTGTTTATTATCAAACCATTGAGAGTTACTTCTATGTTTGCTTATTATGCCATGCTATGCTAGTAGATGTAGATTGGGTGAGTGTAGCCATGACAGATGTGAGATTCTTAATTAATGGTTTATTTAAGGTGGCAACTTAAACACACATTTGGGTGGATTGAGGTACCTGGGTATTCCAGAGCCTGTTTTCTTTATGGACCGCCACCTAGGCTCAAAGGGATCATGAGATTATTCATGCTAGAAACCTCCGTGTGCAGCCACAAGCTATTATGGGCTCTAGCATAGTTGATTGAGTTGTGCGAACTCTTACAGTGGTAGACTAGCAGATGTAGGGGAAAGTAGGTGTAACGGTCTACCCGATCGTAAGGTGCTAGTGCTTCTGAAAGACTATGTCTCGGTCATCCATCTTCTCAAACACCATGCAGTGCGAGAAACCAAACGGAGGCGATCGAGTCTTGTGGGGAAAAGTGTGCAAACCTCTGCAGAGTGTATAAACTAATCATGGTTAGCCGTGTCCCTGGTTATGGACATCTTGAGTATCTAGTACCTGGATTATCATGTGAATCTCAACATGTTACTCTAAAATTTAATTTGTTGGGTTTTGTTTAATGATGATGCTTAATTGGGATTTAGAATGCTGTAAACCATTCTCAATGTTTAACAACTACCATGATAGTTAAATAAAATTTATTCCTTTGTAGTAGGGAAAAATTGGCTTTACGCAAAACTGTAACCATAGAGCTTTCCTCCAGCCAAATATGCATATAGAATAGCTGTTTCATTCCATTACTCTCTATGTGTTACTCTGCCAGCATATTCCATGTGCTGACCCGTTCCGGGCTGCAACGTTCATGTTGCAGACTTTTCAAATGACTATTAAGGAGTTTTTAGGTCGTGGTTCTATACTCAGTGATGCCGTTGGAGTTGATTGACTCACTTATCTTCCAAGCCTTCCATTGTTATCGTTATTAGATGGCCTTAAGCCATATTTATTGTAATAAGTTCTCTTTTGAGACACTCGATGTAATAAGTGTGTGATTGCTACTCTGTTATAAATCCTTCGAGTACTGTGTGGTGTCAGCATTACTGATCAAGGGATGACACCGGAGCACAGAGATTGGACCATTTGAGGTCTGGTCGCTACAAGATGGTATCAGAGCACACGCTGACTGTAGGACATGACCACTAAGCTAAAGACCTAGATCATTACTCACTCTCTTCTCTTTCTGTCTTCTCATCTTCTCTACTCTTTTAGGATGGCGGATGCAAGGAACAAGTTCACTCAACCGGATGAAGATACACCCTTTGGACGTCATTTGAAGGAAGTCACCGGATATCTAAACATAGGAGTACCAAGCTTCACCGGCACCTACAACGCCACTTTACCTGAAGAAGAGCGCTGGATGATTTAAGTTCAAGTTCCAGGAAGGACGTTCATGCCAGTCACTGAGCCCATAGAGTTTTCTTTTGATGCACCAACTTGGAGTCTAGGAAAGAGCATGACAGCTCACATTGCCATGGGACGCATTGGAGAAGTCTACCGCAATGATCTCAAGGATACTATCTACCAGATTTGTGGGCGCCGAGATGAGCACTGGGAGATGATCAGCACCAGAAAGGATAGATCAATTGCAGCTTTTATCCAGGAGTTAAACCAGCACATTCGACGTCAGGAGAACCAGATGCGCACCGACATGATAGATTTGAAGAAGGCAAGGACAAGAATCAAGGAACTGGAGGAAGAACTCAAGGCTACTCGTGAAGATTATGAAGAGGAAATTGGAGTATTAGTGGATAAGAATGCCAACCTAACAATGAAGATTGGAATATTTATGGGAGGCCCTACACCAGTAGAAGAAGACGAAGAACCCAAGGAGATTCACTCGGAAGACTACATCATCATCAACGACACCGACTCTGATCCAGATGATAGCGATGATGACTATGTTGATGAAGCTGGAGCAGATATAATGGAGTCTGAAACCGAAGAATATTTCTAGTAGACCACCCCATCAGTAGTAGCAGTCCACCATGTAAATATAGTAGTCCGATCACTTTTGTGATAGTTAGATCAATTGTATGCCCTTGTTTGATTGATTGAATGAAGTGAATTGTTTGCTTTTGGCTCATGTGCATATGTGTAGTGTTTTCTCTTTAGACCCCCTCTATTCTTAAATCTCATCTTTCCTAAACCCTCAGATGCCTCCGAGACGTGACCCCGGATTTACCTTCCCACCGGAGCTCACCCAGTTGATCCAGCAGCAGAACACATTGATGCAGTTGCTAGTCCAGAATTAGAATCAAGGGAACAACAACAACAACCCACCACCACCACCACCTGTTGATCACTTAGACCGTTTTCTTAGGCTGAATCCGCCGGTGTTTTCCAGTAGCACCGAGCCGATAGTAGCAGATGATTGGCTCCGCAAGACAGCTAGAGAGTTGACCACCGTAGGATGCACAGATGCGGAAAAGGTGAAGTTTGCCGCACATCAGCTTGAAGGACCAGCAGCATCATGGTGGGAGAATTTCACAGCCACTTTCCCTGTCGACACTGTCACATGGGACCAGTTTCAGCAGGCTTTTCGAACTGCCCATGTTTCAGCATGAGCTATGGCCATGAAGAAGCGAGAGTTTCGCAACTTGCGGCAAGGAGGGCGGACAGTTGGCCAGTATGTAGAGTATTTTAGTAAGCTAGCACGTTATGCCCCAGATGATGTTGCTACGGATACAGCAAAGCAGGAGAAGTTTCTGGAAGGACTGAATGATGAGTTGAGCATGCAGTTGATGGTAGCCACTTTCAACAACTACCAGGAGTTGGTAGATCGTGCCCTCATGATTGAAGGGAAGTAGCAGCAGATTGAGAACCGCAGAAGGAAGTATGGACAAGGGAAGCACACTTCAGGAGCTCAGCAGAAGCCACGTTTTACCCCTAGACCGGGAGGACATTTTTAGCATACCCATGGAGGAGGTAGCTCGCACAATCACAATGGCACCAAGAATGGTAATGGTAATGGAGGAAGCAACGTCCAGAACCGCACCAACCCATCGACCCCAGCCAAGAGAGACCTGAGCCAAGTCACTTGCTTTAAGTGCCAGAAGACCGGGCATTATGCCAATGAATGTCCAGAATCACAGAATGGAAATGGCAATGGAAGCTCTGGGAAGAAGCCGAACCCTTTCAATAGGGGACAGGTGAGCCACGTTAACGTGGAGGAGGTTGAAGAGCAGCCGGATGCAGTAATCGGTATGTTTTTGGTTAAGTCATTTACTACACTTGTTCTTTTCGATACCGGTGCATCACATTCATACATATCAAGGGGATTTGTGGATAAGTATAACCTGCCCACCAAAGTACTTAGAACACCTATGTTAGTAAGCTCACCAAGAGCGGAATATATGGCTAGCCAAGGATGTTTTCAAGTGCCATTAAATATAGGTAGGCATGTGTTCCCCTCAGATTTGATAATATTGGAATCACAAGGTTTGGATGTAATTCTGGGTATGGATTGGTTGTCGATGTATGGAGGAAACATCGATTGCGCCAGTAAGTCGATCTTGCTTACCACCCCAGAAGGGAGAAGGATCAAGTATGTATCCCAACATGTGCCGAAGAGGATTCAAGCCAATTGTTTAACAGGAGTTGTGCAGGAGGAAGTACCAGTAGTGAAGGATTTCCCTGATGTATTTCCAGAAGAATTGCCAGGCATGCCACCAGATAGAGATATTGAGTTTTTGATTGAGCTTTTGCCAGGCACTGGGCCAATATCAAAGAGACCATATAGGATGCCTGCAAAGGATTTGGTGGAAATTAAGAAGCAAATTAAGGAGTTACTGGATAAAGGATACATTCGCCCAAGTTCATCGCCTTGGGGATCGCCAGTACTTCTAGTGGAGAAGAAGGATGGATCGTTAAGGATGGTTGTTGATTATCGAGGATTGAATGAAGTAACCATCAAGAACAAGTACCCACTACCGATGATCAATGATCTGTTTGATCGATTGCAAGGAGCTAAGGTGTTTTCCAAGATTGATCTGCGATCAGGATACCACTAGTTGAAGATTCGAGAACAGGATATACCCAAGACGGCTTTTACCAACAGGTATGGGCTGTACGAGTATACCGTTATGTAATTTGGTCTAACTAACGCACCTGCATATTTTATGAACATGATGAACAAAGTGTTTATGGAGTTCTTGGATAAGTTCGTCATAGTGTTCATTGATGATATCCTGGTTTACTCGAAAAATGAAGAGGAGCATAAGGAGCATTTGCATTTGGTTCTTGGAAAGCTCAGAGAACATCAATTATATGCCAAATTTAGCAAATGTGAGTTTTGGTTGAAAGAAGTTGGATTTCTCGGACACGTTATATCCGGAGAAGGTATAGCAGTAGATCCCACTAAAGTTGATACTGTGACCAAGTGGGAAGCACCAACCACAGTTGGAGAGATCTGGAGTTTTCTTGGACTCGCGGGATTTATCGGAGGTTTATTGAGCATTTCTCAAAGATTGCGAAGCCTATGACGGAGTTGTTGAAGAAGGATACCAAGTTCATATGGACTGAGGAGTGTGAGGCTAGTTTTTAGGAGTTGAAGAAACGTTTGGTTACCTCACCAGTGTTGATTTTTCCAGACCAGACCAAGGATTATGAGGAGTATTGTGATGCTTCACGTCAAGGACTTGGAGTAGTGCTTATGCAGGAAGGAAGAGTTGTTTGATATGCCTCACGACAGCTTAAGCCTCATGAGTTGAATTATGCTATGCATGATTTGGAGTTAGCAGCCGTAGTGCATGCACTGAAGACCTGGAGACATTTTCTGATTGGAAACCATTGCGAGGTGTACAGGATCATAAGAGTTTGAAGTATATTTTCACACAGAAGGAGTTGAATCTCAGACAAAGGAGATGGTTGGAGCTCATCAAGGATTATGATATGAAATTGCATTATCACCCCGGAAAGGCTAACGTAGTAGCTGACGCGTTGAGCCGTAAGAGCCACGTCAACACCTTAATGACGGGAGATTTACCAAGGGAGTTAGCCGAAAATCTTTGAGAGCTTTGTTTGGAAATAGTTCCGAGAGGCTATGTAGCAGCATTGGAGATTCATTCTACGTTGATGGATAGGATCAGAGAAGCCCAAAAGACTGATAAGGAGATTGCCGAGATAAAGGAGAAAATGAGCAAAGGAAAAGCTAAGGGATTTCGTGAGGATGAGCACGATACCTTATGGTTTGAAGACCGTCTTTATGTGATCCGGAGATCAGGAAGTTAATTTTACAAGCGGCCCATGATTCACCATATTCGATTCACCCAGGAAATACCAAGATGTATTTGGATTTGAAGGATATTTTCTGGTGGACCAGAATGAAGAAGGATATTGCGGAATATGTAGCAGTTTGTGATGTATGTCAGAGAGTAAAGGCAGAACATCAGAAGCCATCCGGATTGCTACAGCCATTGCCCATACCCGAATGGAAGTGGGATAAGTTAGGCATGGATTTTATTACAGGATTGCCCAGAACACGTTCAGGCTATGACTTGATATGGGTTGTAGTCGATCGTTTGACAAAGGTAGCTCATTTCATTCCAGTGAAGACTACCTATACCAATGCAAAGTTGGGAAAGATATACATGACTAGAATCGTTTGTCTGCATGGAGTTCCAAGGAGTATAGTATCAGATAGAGGAACCCAGTTTACCTCAAAGTTCTGGAATCAGTTACATGAAACTTTGGGAACCAGACTGGAGTTTAGCACAGCTTTCCACCCGCAGACAGATGGACAGACTGAGAGAGTCAATCAGATTTTGGAGGATATGCTAAGAGCTTTTGCACTAGATTACGGATCTAGTTGGGATGGGAATTTGCCATATGCAGAGTTCTCTTACAACAATAGCTATCAATCCAGTTTGAAGATGGCCCCTTTCGAAGCCTTGTATGGAAGGAGGTGCAGGACCCCATTGTCCTGGGATGAAGTTGGAGACTGCCAGTTGGTTGGACCGGATCTGATAAAGGAATCTGAACAGAAATTGAAATTAATTCGCGATAGGCTGAAGGTAGCTCAATCCAGGCAGAAGAGTTATGCAGATTCTAAACACAAGGAGACAGTTTACGAAGTCAGAGACCGAGTTTATCTTCGAGTATCACCACTTCAAGGAGTTAAGCGCTTTGGAGTTAAGGGAAAATTAGCGCCACGTTTTGTAGGCCCATACAAAGTTTTGGAGCGTATGGGAGAAGTAGCCTACAAGTTGGAATTGCCCGAAGGATTGTCGGGAGTTCATGACGTGTTCCATGTATCCCAGTTGAAGAAGTGCCACACAGAGATGGCTGAGATACCGCTGAGAGATACGGTACCACTGGAAGCAATTCAGTTGGACAGTGATTTAACCTATGAGGAGAAACTAGTTAAGATTCTAGAGTATGCCAGTCGAGTCACCCGTAGCAAGGTTATCAAGTTTTGCAAGGTTCAGTGGAGCCACCACACGAAGGATGAAGCCACTTGGGAATGAGAGGAAGAATTGCTGAAAGACCACCCTCACCTATTTTCTAGCCAACCCGAATCTCAAGGGCGAGATTCATCTTAAGGGGGGTAGGTTTCTAACATCCCAAATTTTCAATTTGGAATGTTATACACTAGATCATCATTGCATATCATATTTATTGCATTTTGGTTGATCCTAGAAATTTCGCGCAACTCAAGGACCCTCGGAGAGAGTTGGGGATTTCGTTATTTTCATATTTGAGTTGTATCAAATTTTGAAAATAGGAACTTTTGATTTTATTTATTTTATCTTCAATTATTTCTATTACAAAAATATGAGAGAGGGAATAAAATGACATTCCCAAAATAAAGAAATATTGAGGATTTAAAAAAATCGAATAAGATTTATTTTGGTTTTATTTGTTATTTTATTTGAATTTAGGAAAAATGCGCGTTTTTCAAAATTGCATTTAGGCCCCAAATAAATGTTCATCCTGTGCGGCTTGATTTTAGAAGCCGGGGAAAATTTATTTCGGGATTTTTGGAGTCCGTTTAGTATTTCTTTTTGTTTTTTCTTTCGAGCGTAATTTTTTTTAAAAAAACGTCCGAACCGACCTCGGGCCGTTTTCGGCCGGGACTCTCCTGACCGGGCCTCTTATAAGCCACCCTGCCGCCCCAGCCGAGGCCCAAGTCACCGCCACGCCCAACCCTAACCCTAGCCGGCTCCCACCGCTACACCGCCCCGCCGCCGCCGCCTCGCCGCCCCGCCACCGCCGCCGGACCACCGCCGCCGCCATCACCGGAGTTGCCAGAGGTAGTTTTTTTAGTCTCCGATTTTCTCGAAAACCATTCGGTTTTTCTGACGGTTTTGCTCGTTTTTTTGTTTCGTTTTTTTAAATAGATCGGTTTTCCGGTTTAATTGCGAGCGTTCGTCCGTTCGTTCGTTCTAGCGAACCTTCATCGTTTTTCTTTTTCTCGGATTAAATCCGTGATTTTTCTGATCATGATTTATGATCCGATTTTCGTTTTAGTCTAACTTTTCGCTCGTTTATCTGAATCAGGCAATTCAAGCGCCCGGAGTTTCGTCTCGAAACCCTCTTTCCATTTAACCAACTTAAAGAAGTTTTTGCCACTGTAAAAATTGCCTTAGTTGTAGAATAGTAAACGAAGCCTATTTCTTTTGCCTTTTGTCTTTCGTTGCTTCGTTCGATTTGACTCTTTTTGCCAACCAGAGTTCTTAAGTTGAACTTTCTGGTTAGATCTCTTATTTGAGTTTTACCTATGCATTACTTGAGTACTTATTGTATGCTTGTTTGTTTGCGATAGACTACCCAGAGTGCGCCGCTTGCTACTTCGAATCGCTAGGTTTCCCGGATCATCAACAAGGCAAGTAACACTTTGATCATGCTTTCCCACTACCCACTTTTATTGCATTAGATCAATCCTCACACATTGCATGATTAGGATCTAATTAAATTGTGGGTTTGGGAAGTACTTGAGGTAGTACCTATTACCTGTTTATTATGAAACCTTTGGGAGTTACTTCTACGTTTGCTTATTATGCCATGCTATGCTAGTAGACGTGGATTGGGTGAGTGTATCCATGACAGATGTGAGATTGTTAATTAATGGTTTATTTAAGGTGGCAACTTAAACACACATCTGGGTGGATTGAGGTACCTGGGTATTCCAGGATTGCCTGTTTTCTTTATGGACCGCCACCCAGGCTCAAAGGGATCATGAGATTATTCATGCTAGAAACCTCCGTGTGCAGCCACAAGCTATTATGGGCTCTAGCATAGTTGATTGAGTTGTGCGAACTCTTACAGTGGTAGACTAGCAGATGTAGGGGAAAGTAGGTGTAACGGTCTACTCGATCGTAAGGTGCTAGCGCTTCTGAAAGACTATGTCTCGGTCATCCATCTTCTCAAACACCATGCAGTGCGAGAAACCAAACGGAGGCGATCGAGTCTTGTGGGGAAAAGTGTGCAAACCTCTGCAGGGTGTATAAACTAATCATGGTTAGCCGTGTCCCCGGTTATGGACATCTTGAGTATCTAGTACCTGGATTATCATGTGAATCTCAACTTGTTACTCTAAAATTTAATTTGTTGGGTTTTGTTTAATGATGATGCTTAATTGGGATTGAGAATGCTGTAAACCATTCTCAATGTTTAACAACTACCATGATAGTTAAATAAAATTTATTCCTTTGTAGTAGGGAAAAATTGGCTTTACACAAAACTGTAACCATAGAGCTTTCCACCAGCCAAATATGCATATAGAATAGTTGTTTCATTCCATTACTCTCTATGTGTTACTCTGCTAGCATATTCCATGTGCTGACCCGTTTTGGGCTGCAACGTTCATGTTGCAGACTTTTCAGACGACGATTAAGGAGTTTTTAGGTCGTTGTTCTATACTCAGTGATGCCGTTGGAGTTGATGGACTCACTTATCTTCCAAGCCTTCCCCTGTTATCGTTATTAGATGGCCTTAAGCCATATTTATTGTAATAAGTTCTCTTTTAAGACACTCGATGTAATAAGTGTGTGATTGCTACTCTATTATA
This sequence comes from Triticum aestivum, assembly GCF_018294505.1. Classification (NCBI taxonomy): domain Eukaryota; kingdom Viridiplantae; phylum Streptophyta; class Magnoliopsida; order Poales; family Poaceae; genus Triticum; species Triticum aestivum. The sequence continues at coordinate 519,491,157 of NC_057803.1, read as the reverse complement.
AATCCTTCGAGTATTGTGTGGTGTCAGCATTACTGATCCAGGGATGACACCGGAGCACAGAGATTGGACCATTTGAGGTCTGGTCGCTACAAAATGGCAAGGTGCTCCTCCAAGATCTAGGGGTCGGCACGAATGGCAGCCATCACGACCTCATCCGCGCGTGCGGCCGTGATTTGCTTCACCGCTACCAAATGCTCATTGAGATCATGGCTATACTGCGTGCACCATGGCTTAGGGCGGCACTTATTTGGTGGAGGGGTCAGTGATTTGGGTGGAAGGTGTCACGACGGCGGTCGGGGTATGTGGGATGTGGAAGGAGGAGGAGGATGGGGGTCGGGTGTGGATTACCTGCCTGGATAGACGAGGCCGAGCAGCGGGAAGGAGGATCGCCGGCGAGGAGGCGGAGCTGCAAGCAAGGAGTGAAGGTTTCAACTTGGAAAGGAAGGCGGAAACAGGGGAAATGTGGCTTTTGGTAAGGGGGGCGGGGAGGTAGGTATTTCCACGGAAGCCGAAAATTTGGAACCGGTTCAGCGAAAAAACTGGCGCACAAAGTGTCATCAGACATGGTCCTTTATTCAAAACTGCGTATGATATGTGAACATCACGAACAATTCATATAGCTTAACCCGTGTGTGATGTGTTTGAACGTCAAAAATTTTGGTTCGAATTTCCCTGGTTACAGTGGTCATCCACGTCATTGCATAGTTTGGGTACACAAAGGAGACTGTAGCACACCCACACTTCTTAGTCGAGCAAGTTCAGCAATTAAACAGGGATAATTGACCTAAACATTACTCTAACAAATTAAAGACTGACACTCTTAATTAGAAAAACAAAGAGTACTACTACGGCTGGTGCTTGTCGATCTCCGCCGCCGCCGCCATGTCCAGCTCGCACCCGACGGTCTCCTGGGGAAGGGGCTCCATGGCATCCATCGCACCATACTCGGCAAGCATCTCGCCATCCGCGTCCGCCATCTCTTTGGGAAAGGCCACCACGAGCTGGGTGTGGGTGGCCGCAATTTGGGCTTGGACGGGCTCCGTCGTGGCAAGGTATGCAGCGGAGGAACGGACGGCTGCTCGAACGCTCTAGGTGACTGCCAACTCTTTGGCCGTGGGTTGCCGACCGTTGTCGAAGAAGCTTCGTTCGATTTGTGTGGTGACCTCCACGAGCTGGTCATGGGAAGCCTCCATCAAGACTAAGGCCACCGCTGCAGAACGGGCAGCTGATGTGCCACTGTCGCCAGTTGCTATCCCCAAGGTAGATGTTGATGCCGCCACCTGAGAAGCAACAGTGGCTGTTTGGGCTGCCCTGGTCGCATAGTCACAGATTATGGCCGCGCTCATGCACCTTGTTAGCACGCGCATGGCGGCTACGACCACGCTCTTGCTGGAGTGGGTCGCCGAAGTTACCCTCACGCCGCGGGTCCATGTCCCCATCTTTCACCGACGATGATTGAACAATGAAATGATATTTGGGGAGTGAGCTAGTGAGATTGACACGCCGGCTATGGACTGTAGCTGACGCACCTTCTTGCGTAAGCCATAGGCGTACTATACACCGATGGTACTCCAGGATATTTTATACTGCATCTCACATGGTTGGTGATAATAAAATGTGGGGGTTCTGCAGGAAATATGCCTTAGAGGCAATGATAAAGTTGTTATTTTGAATTTCCTTATATCATGATAAATGTTTATTATTAATGCTAGAACTGTATTAACCGGAAACTTGATACATTTGTGAATACATAGACAAAACACCATGTCCCTAGTAAGCCTCTACTAGACTAGCTCGTTAATCCAAGATGGTTAAGTTTCCTAGCCATAGACATGCGTTGTCATTTGATGAACGGGATCACATCATTAGGAGAACGATGTGATGGACAAGACCCATCCGTTAGCTTAGCATAATGATCGTTAAGTTTTTTTGCTATTGCTTTCTTCATGTCAAATACATATTCCTTCGACTATGAGATCATCCAACTCCCGAATATTGGAGGAATACCTTGTGTGCTATTAGACATCACAACATAACTGGGTGATTACAAAGATGCTCTACAGGTATCTCCGAAGGTTTTTTGTTGGGTTGGCGTGAATCAAGATTAGGATTTGTCATTTTGAATATCGGAGAGGTATCTCTGTGCCCTCTTGGTAATACACACCATGAGCTTGCAAGCAAATGACTAAGGAGTTAGATGTCAGGACCCCGATTCCAAGTCACATCGATCTAGCTGGTAACACCTCATATCACTTTGCGGCCTCACGCACGGTATTCCCACAGGTGTCGCCTTACCATGGCCCGGGACCATTTGCGCCTTTTGGCTCACGTATATGATAGTGTCGCTAGCATCCATATGACAGAGAACCCGGGCCGACATGGCTAGTCGTGAACCCAAAGCGGCACTAACCTATGGGGATAGGCATACATGAATCACATCGAGCATGTCGGTCAGCAGCGTGTGAATCCGGGCTGTAGCACTGGGCTAACAGGACTCCGTGAACCCGGGCTGTAGCAGGCTAGGCAGGACTCCGGATGTCATCGTGTGACATTTCCCTGAAGGGACAGACACAAGAACGAAGTGAAACACATGCCGGCCAATCAAGTGTCCTGAGTAGTAGTGCTGGGCTAACAGGACTCCGGTGAATCAGGCTGTAGCGGACTACTATGGCTCATGGAAGCACCAGCCTACATTTCCCCATAAGAGAGGCTGCCAAGGATAAACAACTTGATTGTCGGATCCCACACATACCAAGCATTTCAATCATACACACAATATGCTCGATATGTGTAAATACAACATGGCATCACAACATAACTCTACAACTCAAGTATTTATTCATTAGGCTCCGAGGAGAGAGATATTACAAACATGGGTCTCATGACCCAACAATCATAGCATACAATTCAAGCACATGCGGAAGCTTAACATGTCTGAGTACAGACATCTACAAATGGAAAAGGCTAAGAAGCCTGACTATCTACCAGATCCTGCCAAGGGCACTAGATCGTAGCTGAGGTATCAGGCTAAACGTCGAAGTCCACGCGGAACTACTAGAAAGACTGAAATCTCTCTGCAAAACATAAATTAAGCAAACGTGAGTACAAAGGTACTCAGCAAGACTTACATCAGAACTAGCTACATATGCATCGGTATCAACAAGGGGGGTGGTGGAGTTTAACTACAGCAAGCCGGCTTTGATTTAGTGGCTAACCTGAACTACGACTGCAAGCAACTCTTTTGAGGTGGCGCACACGAGTCCACATATTCACCATTCAATACACCACTATGGATCCGCTCCCGTCTCCCTACGAGAAGGCCACCCATAGCACTCACACTTATCTTGCGAGTTTTAGAGTATCCACTTTCACTTGTCTATGAACTGTTATAGGCAACCCAGAAGTCCTTTACCGCGGACACGGCTATTCGAATAGATCATTTATAACCCTGCAGGGGTGTACTTCTTCACACACGCTCTCGCCACTTACCACCACGTACACGTCGTGTATCTCGGCAACCTTCAAGCGGAAGCCTGGCGAGGGAGTCGACCACAACTTGACTAACCACACGAGTCTCTAGTCCAGGTTTATCGCCTATTCAGGTTCCATCCGCGAGGAGATCCGGCCGGAGTTTCGCTCACAGCCCCAAATGATGTGTGCAGGGTTCCCGAGACACCAAACGGGGGCCCGGTACACCATGCCACGGTGTATCTACCGCATCATAGCCCACCCCTAGGATCAGCTCTATGCACGGCCGCCAACACATATCCTACAAACACCAGAAACTAGTTGCAACTCCTGGATAGAGGACAAGGGCAGTTAATAAGTCGAGAGGGTCCATTGGTTTCGGGAAAAATGCGTGGTAGTAGCTGGTCATGGATCACAAACACAGAACTCAGTTCCTAAGAACGATTTCAGTGAGACAACCCACCATGTACTCCTACATGGCCTCTCACCGCTACCTTTACCAAATCATGTTCACACACTTAGCTCACACACAGTAGGACATGTTCATCACTGTTCTAATTCATCCCCGATGAATCAGACCTGACACAACTCTAAGCAATAGCAGGCATGACAAACAAGCATAAATGAGTAGGCACATCAGGGCTCAAACAACTCCTACTCATGCTAGTGGGTTTCATCTATTTACTGTGGCAATGACAGGTCATGCAGAGGATAAGGGTTCAACTATCGCAACAAGTAACAGTTGAATCGTTGTTGTCCTAATGCAGTAAAAGAGAGCAGGAGCGAGAGAGTGGGATTGTATCGGAATGAACAAGGGGGTTTTGCTTGCCTGGCACTTCTGAAGATAGTAATAGCTCTTCATTGGTGTCATCGAACTCATCGTCGGAACCACGTTTACTGAGAGGGGACAATGCCGACAAACAAGGAAGAAACATAATCAATGCAATGCAACAATATGATGCATGCTCATGACATGGCAAAATGAGTGTGTTTTGGCTAATGCAACTTAGAACAGATTGGTTTGAGTTCATTTGAATCAAGGATTCAAATGCAAACCCAAAATAAGAGGTCATATTAGTGCATTAACTTGTTTCACCTAAACAGCATGGTTCAAGTGTTCTAACATGCATGAAAACAGCATAAATGGATAGATTGGATTTTTCTGATAATTTTTCATATATAAATCATTTCATTTGGAGTTATAGATTAATTTATATGATTTTTTGAAGTTTTAACTATTTTCTGGAATTTTCTAAATTATTTAAAATCCAGAAAATCATTTACTGCGTCAGCATTGCGTCATGCTGACCTCAGTAGGTCAACAGGCACCGTCCAGGTCAAATCTGACATGTGGGGTCCACACCTCAGTGACACAGTGTCATTTGTGTCGCTCACAGGTGGGCCCAGTCAACGGCCACATCAGCACGGTCAAAACTGACGCGTGGGGCCACTGTGGTTAGTTAATCCTAAGAAGTAACTAAACCAAGTTTAATTAGGCCGCGGGGCCCGGCTGTCAGTGTCACTAAGTACTAACTAACTGCGTCATTAACCCTAACTAATCTACCACGTCACCGGATTAACTCCGGCGATAACCGGAGCGCGGCGGCGTCGCTCATCCCGACGATTCCGGCGACGGGAGGAGGCGGGGTTAGGCTCGTTGGAACGCCCGCAAAGCGGCGCGTCCAATGGTGGTGGTGGCAGGTGCTGGGGCGGCCGGAGACGACCGCGGCGAGCTCAAAGGCGGCGGCCAGAGTTCGGGTGACGACTGATTCGTCGCTGCGGTGTGCAAATCGACTGGTTCTTGATGCCTACGATACATACGCGTGCCCACAAACCCTTTGGACACGCTGGCATGACCAAAAAGTCACTGGAGCAACTCCGGCAATGAGCCCAGGCAGCGGCGGGATTTGGCCATGGTGGGAGTCGCAGCTAGAGGGAGAGAGGAGCAGCGGGGTTAGGGAGGAAAGAGAGAGGAGCTCACGGCGGTTGCTACGGTGGCCTCGGCGAGCTCGGGGAGGGGATGATGAGGTCGTGCGGCCACCGGCGATCTCGGGGCAGAGACGACGAAGATGGCGGGGTAGAGGGCGAGGCAGGGCGTCCGGCGTCATGCGAGCTGACGGAGAGACGCGGGAGATGGAGGCGGAGCCCGTGGACTGCTCGGAGAGGCGAGGGGAGCTCGGTGGCCACGGGGACAGCGGGCGGCGGCGACGGTGGTGCTCGGGCGTGAGAGGGAGAGAGGACCAGAGGAGGGGAGAGGCACGGGAGAGAGCTCGAGGGGGTTGGGGAGGTTGCGTGGCGTCGCGGGGAGGGTCCAGAGCGACGAGGGGGCAGCCAGGCAGGGTGGAGGTGACCGCACTGCGGTGCGCGCGCATCGGGCACGCGCCCGTCCTTCTAGCAGAGGAGGAAGACGACATGGAAGGAGGCGGTGGTGGGCTGGGCCGGCCACTTGGGCCGCCAGGTGGGCTGCAGAGGTAAGTCCAGGTAACTCTCTCTCTCTCCCTATTTCTGTTTTTAATTTTGTTTTCTATTATTCTGTAGTCTTTAGGGCTTTATTAAAAATACTTGGACACTTTCAAAAATCATGAAACTACTCATGATCACTGTTGGGAATATATCCTACAGTAAACATTTTAGTTTATGATTATATGAGTATTTAAAATATTTAATAGCATTTAAATGCCCAAATGCAAATAGAGTATGATTTAATCCAGAGCCCAAATATGTCATGCAAAAATGTGCATCACCTCTGGTTACTGTTTCCAGCTTTTTCCCAGAATGATGAACATTTTTTAAAGCCATTTGGATTTACTGGAAATATTTTGGTTGAACCTAGTGAACTACTTTAATGCTAGGGTTTAGGCAATCCCCATTTCAAGTTTCTTTCAAAGTTTAAACATGATGCACACATGAAGTTACCCTGGTGCAATGCCAGAAGCTAGGGATGTGACATTAGTCACGAGGTGATATATTATGGAACGAGTAAAGAGACTTGCCGGTAACGAGATTGAACTAGGTATGAAGATACCGACGATCGAATCTCGGGCAAGTAATATACTGATGGACAAAGGGAATTATATATGTATGTTGTCATAAGGTTCGTCCGATAAAGATCTTCGTAAAATATGTAGGAGCGAATATGGGCACCCAGGTTCTGCTATTGGTTATTGACCGAAGAGGTGTCGCAGTGATGTCTACATAGTTCTGAAACCCGTAGGGTCCGCACGCTTAACGTCCTTTGACAATATAGTATTGTATGAGTTATGTATGTTGGTGACCGAATGTTGTTCGTAGTCCCGGAAGAGATCACAGACATTATGAGGAGCTCCGAAATGGTCCAGAGGTAAAGAATGATATATAGGATGATATGGTTCGGCCAAGGGGTGAAGCCCACGGGGCTTTAGGTCGGTGCAAAAGGAGTTTTGCGGAGGCCAGGGGGCCAAACACCGGTGAGGCCCATGGCGTGTGGGCCAGACGCCAAGGACTGTGGTGTCTGGTACTAGAAGTCCGAGAAGGACTCTTCCTTGCGGGCAAAACAAACTTTGAGGAGGCGTTTACTCCAAGTTTTGACCTCAGGGCTCAACATATAAATAGAGGGGCAGTGCTAGCACCTTGAACACATCAAGAAACACCAAGCCGTCTGTCGGCAACCCCGTCCCTCTAGTTTATCCTCCGTCATAGTTTCCGTTGTGCTTGGCAAAGCCCTGTGGAGATTGTTCTTCACCAACACCGTCACCACGCTGTCGTGCTGCCGGAACTCATCTACTACTTCGCCCCTCTTGCTGGATCAAGAAGGCGAGGACATCATCGAGCTGAACGTGTGCTGAATGCGGAGGTGCCGTACTTTCGGTACTTGATCGGGACGGATCGTGAAGGTGTACGACTACATCAACCACGTTGATAAACGCTTCCGCTTTGCGATCTTCAAGGGTATGAAGATGCTCTCCCCCTCTTGTTGCTATGCATCTCCTAGATAGATCTTGCGTGAGCGTAGGAATTTTTTTGAAATTGCATGCTACATTTCCCAACAGTGGCATCCGAGGCAGGTCTATGTGTAGATGATATGCACGAGTAGAACACAAAGAGTTGTGGGTGGTGATCATCATACTGCTTACCACCAATGTCTTATTTTGATTTGGCAGTATTGTTGGATGAAGCGTCCCGGACCAACCTTACATGACCACGTTCATGAGACTGGTTCCACCGAGACACATGCAACTAGTTTTACATAAGGGTGCCTAGCGGGTGTTTGTTTCTCCAACTTTAGTTGAATCGGATTTGACTGCGGCTGGTCCTTGTTGAAGGTTAAATAGCAAACTTGATAAATCACCGTTGTGGTTTTCATGCGTAGTTAGGAACGGTTCTTGCTAGAAGCCCGTAGCAGCCACGTAAAACATGCAACAACAAAGTAGAGGACATCTAACTTGTTTTTGCAGGGCATGTTGTGATGTGATATGGTCAAGGCATGATGTGATATTCGTTATTGTATGAGATGATCATGTTTTCTAGAAGTTATCGACAACTGGTAGGAGCCTTATGGTTGTCGCTTTATTGTATGAAATGCAAACACCATGTAATTGCTTTACTTTATCACTATGCATTAGCGATAGTTGTAGAAGCAATAGTTGGCGAGACGACCACGACGCTACGTTGGAGATCAAGGTGTCAAGCCGGTGACGATGGATCTCCATGATGGTGCTTTGGAGATGGAGATCAAAGGAACAAGATGATGATGGCCATATCATGTCACATATTTTGATTGCATGTGATGTTTATCTTTTATGCATCTTAATTTGCTTAATACGGCAGTAGCATTATATGATTATCCCTCACTAAAAATTCAAGGTATAAGTGTTCTCCGTGAGTATGCACCTTTGCGACAGTTCGTCGTGCTGAGACACCAGATGATGATCGGGTGTGATAAGCTCTATGTTCACATACAATGGTTGCAAGACAGTTTTGCACATGCGGAATACTCGTGTTAAACTTGACGAGCCTAGCATGTACAGACATGGCCTTGGAACACTGGAGACCGAAAGGTCAAACATGAACCATATAGTAGATATGATCAACATAGAGATGTTCACCATTGAAAACAACTCCGTCTCACGTGATGATCAGACATGGTTTAGTTGATATGGGTCACGTGATCATTTAGATGACTCGAGGGATGTCTATCTAAGTGGGAGTTCTTAAGTAATATGATTAATTGAACTTAATTTATCATGAACTTAGTCCTAATAGTTTTTGCATATCTATGTTGTAGATCAATGGCCCATTCTACTGTTCCCTTGAATTTTAATGCGTTCCTCGAGAAAGCTAAGTTGAAAGCTGATGGTAGCAACTACACGGATTGGGTCCATAACTTGAGGATTATCCTCATTGCTGCACAGAAGAATTATGTCCTTGATGCACCTCTAGGTGAAAGGCCTACTGCAGGAGCTGATGCTGATGTTATGAACGTCTGGAAAGCTCGATCTGATGACTACTCGATAGTTCAGTATGCCATGCTTTACGGCTTAGAATCGGGACTTCAAAGACGTTTTGAACGTCATGGACCATATGAGATGTTCCAGGAACTGAAGTTAATATTTCAAGCAAATGCCCGAGTTGAGAGATATGAAGTCTCCAACAAATTCTATAGGCGCAAGATGGAGGAGAACGGTTCTGTTAGTGAACACATACTCAGAATGTGTGGGTATCATAATCACTTAACTCAGGTGGGAGTTAATCTTCTAGATGATAGTGTTATTGACAGAGTTCTTCAATCACTACCACCAAGCTACAAAGGCTTCGTGATGAACTATAATTTGCAAGGGATGGATAAGACAATTCCTGAGCTCTTCTCTATGCTCAAAGCTGCGGATGTAGAAATCAAGAAGGAGCATCAAGTGTTGATGGTTAACAAGACCACTAGTTTCAAGAAAAAGGGCATGGGAAAGAAGGGGAACTTCAAGAGGAATGGCAAGCAAGTTTCCACTCCCGGGAAGAAGCCCAAGTCTTGACCCAATCCTGAAACTGAGTGCTTGTACTACAAAGGAACTGGTCACTGGAAGCGGAACTGCCCCAAGTATTTGGTGGATAAGAAGGATGGCAAAGTGAACAAAGGTATATTTGATATACATGTTATTGATGTGTACCTTACTAATGCTCGTAGTAACACCTGGGTATTTGATACTGGTTCGATTGCTCATATTTGTAACTCGAAACAGGGGGCCACGGATTAAACGGTGATTGGCTAAGGACGAGGTGACGATGCGTGTCAGGAATGGTTCCAAGGTCGATGTGATCGCCGCCAGCACGCTACCTCTACATCTACCTTCGGGGTTAGTTTTAGACCTAAATAATTGTTATTTGGTGCCAGCGTTGAGCATGAACATTATATCTGGATCTTGTTTGATGCGAGATGGTTATTCAATTAAATCAGAGAATAATGATTGTTCTATTTATATGAGTAATGTCTTTTATGGTCATGCGCCCTTGAAGAGTGGTCTATTTTTATTGAATCTCGATTGTGGTGATACACATATTCATAATAATATTGATGCCAAAAGATGCAAAGTTGACAATGATAGTGCAACATATTTGTGGCACTGCCGTTTAGGTATATTGGTGTAAAGCGCATGAAGAAACTCCGTGCAAATGGGCTTTTGGAATCACTTGATTATGAATCATTTGATGCTTGCGAACCATGGCTCATGGGAAAGATGACTAAAACTCTGTTCTCCGGAAAAATGGTGCGAGCAACTGACTTATTGGAAATAATACATACCGATGTGTGCGATCTGATGAGTCTTGAGGCTCGCGGCGGGTATCATTATTTTATGACCTTCACAGATGATTTGAGAAGATATGGGTATATCTACTTAATGAAACACAAGTCTGAAACATTTGAAAAGTTCAAAGAATTTCAGAGTGAAGTGGAGAATCATCGTAGCAAGAAAATAAAGTTTGTACGATCTAATCGCGGAGGCGAATATTTGAGTTATGAGTTTGGCCTTCATTTAAAACAATGTGGAATAGTTTCACGGCTCACGCCACCTGGAACACCCTAGCATAATGGTGTGTACGAACGCCGCAACCGTAATTTATTATATATGGTGCGATCTATGATGTCTCTTACCGATTTACCACTATCATTTTGGGGTTATACATTAGAGACAATTGCATTCACTTTAAATAGGGCACCATCTAAATCCGGTGAGATGACACTGTATGAACTATGGTTTGGCAAGAAACCTATGATGTCGTTTCTTAAAGTTTGGGGTTGTGATGCTTATGTGAAAAAGCTTCAACCTAATAAGCTCGAACCCAAATGGAGAAGCGCGTCTTCATAGGATACCCAAAAGAAACTCTTGGGTACACCTTCTATCACAGATCCGAAGGCAAGATCTTTGTTGCTAAGAATGGATCCTTTCTAGAGAAGAAGTTTCTCTCGAAAGAAGTGAGTGGGAGGAAAGTAGAACTTGATGAGGTAATTGTACCTTCTCTCGAATTGGAAAGTAGCTCATCACAGAAATCAGTTCTAGTGATGCCTATACCAACTAGAGAGGAAGCAAATGATAATGATTGTGAAACTTCAGATCAAGTTACTACCGAACCTTGTTGGTCAACTAGAGCATGTTCCGCACCTGTGTGGTACGGTAATCCTGTTCTGGAAGTCATGTTACTGGACCATGAATAACCTACAAACTGTGAGGAAGCGATGATGAGCCCAGATTCTGCAAAATGGCTTGAGGCCATGAAATCTGAGACAGGATCCATGTATGAGAACAAAGTATGGACTTTGGTTCACTTGCCCGATGATCGGCAATCCATAGAGGATAAATGGATCTTCGAGAAGAAGACTGACGTTCGTGGTAATGTTACTATGTACAAAGCTTGACTTGTTGCAAAAGGTTTTCGACGAGTTCAAGGAGTTGACTATGATGAGACTTTCTCACCCATAGCGATGCTTAAGTCTGTCCGAATCATGTTAGCAATTTCCGCATTTTATGATTATGTAATCTAGCAAATGGACATAAAAACTGCATTCCTTAATGGATATCTCAAAGAAGAGTTTTATATGATGCAACAAGAAGGTTTTGTTGATCCTAAAGGTGCTAACAAAGTGTGCATGCTCAAGCGGTCCATTTATGGACTGGTGCAAGCATCTCGGAGTTGGAATATACGCTTTGATAGTGTGATCAAAGAATATGGTTTTATACAGACTTCCGGAGAAGTCTATATTTACAAGAAAGTGAGTGGAACCTCTGTAGCATTTCTAATATTATATGTGGATGACATATTGTTGATTGGAAATGATATAGAATTTCTGGATAGCATAAAAGGATACTTGAATAAGAGTTTTTCAATGAAAGACCTCGGTGAAGCTACTTATATATTAGGCATCAAGATCTATAGAGATAGATCAAGACGCTTAATTGGACTTTCACAAAGCACATACCTTGATAAAGTTTTGAAGAAGTTCAAAATGGATCAGTCAAAGAAAGGGTGCTTGCCTGTGTTACAAGGTGTGAAGTTGAGTCAGACTCAATGCCCGACCATTGCAGAAGATAGAGAGAAAATGAAAGTCATTCCCTATGCCTCAGCCATAGAATCTATCATGTATGATGTGCTGGGTACCAGACCTCATGTGTGCCTTGCTATAAGTCTAGCAGGGAGGTACCAAAGTAATCCGGGAGTGGATCACTGGACAGCGGTCAATAACATCATGAAGTACCTGAAAAGGACTAAGGATATGTTTCTCGTTTATGGAGGTGACAAAGAGCTCGTTGTAAATGGCTACGTCGATGCTAGCTTTGACACTGATTCGGATGACTCTAAGTCAAAAACCGGATACATATTTATATTGAATGGTGGAGCTGTCAGTTGGTGCAGTTCCAAGCAAAGTGTTGTGGCGGAATCTACGTGTGAAGTGGAGTACATGGCTGCTTCGGAAGCAACGAATGAAGGAGTCTGGATGAAGGATTTCATATCCGATCTAGGTGTAATACCTAGTGCATCGGGTCCAATGAAAATCTTTTGTGACAATACCGGAGCAATTTCCTTGGCGAAGGAATCCAGATTTCACAAAAGAACCAAACACATCAAGAGACACTTCAACTCCATCCGTGATCAAGTCAAGGAGGGAGACATAGAGATTTGCAAAATACATACGGATCTGAATGTGGCAGACCCTTGACTAAGTGTATTCCATGAGCAAAACATGATCAACACCAAGACTCCATGGGTGTTAGAATCATTACAATGTAATCTAGATTATTGACTCTAGCGCAAGTGGGAGACTGAAATAAATATGCCCTAGAGGCAATAATAAAGTTGTTATTTTATATTTCCTTATATCATGATAAATGTTTATTATTCATGCTAGAATTGTATTAACCGGAAACATGATACATGTGTGAATACATAGACAAAACATCGTGTCCCTAGTAAGCCTCTACTAGACTAGCTCGTTAATCAAAGATGGTTAAGTTTGCTAGCCATAGACATGTGTTGTCATTTGATGAATGGGATCACATCAGGAGAATGATGTGATGGACAAGACCCATCCGTTAGCTTAGCATAATGATCGTTAAGTTTTATTGCTATTGCTTTCTTCATGTCAAATACAAATTCCTTCGACTATGAGATCACGCAACTCCCGAATACCGAAGGAATACCTTGTGTTATATCAAACGTCACAACGTAACTGGGTGATTATAAAGATGCTCTACAGGTATCTCCGAAGGTTTTTTCTTGGGTTAGCGTGAATCGAGATTAGGATTTGTCACTTCAAGTATCGGAGAGGTATCTCTGGGCCCTCTCGATAATACACATCATAAACTTGCAAGCAAATTACTAAGGAGTTAGTCACGAGGTGATGTATTATGGAATGAGTAAAGAGACTTGTCGGTAATGAGATTGAACTAGGTATGAAGATACCGACGATCGAATCTCGGGCAAATAACATACCAATGGGCAAAGGGAATTATGTATGTTGTCATAAGGTTCGACCAATAAAGATCTTCGTAGAATATGTAGGAGTCAATATGGTCATCTAGGTTCTGCTATTGGTTATTGACCGGAGAGGTGTCTCGGTCATGTCTACATAGTTCTCGAACCCGTAGGGTCCGCACGCTTAACGTTCGGACCCTACGGGTTCAAGAACTATGTAGACATGATATATAGGATGATAAGGTTCGGCCAAGGGGTAAAGCCCATGGGGCTTTAGGTCTTGAGAGTCCGAGAAGGACTCTTCCTTGTGGGCAAAACTGTGGCACCCTAGCTCAGAGAAACCGGAACGCCCCGTATTCCAGCCCAGTGATCAAGATGAAGTCTTCTGGAATACAACACTACTTGACATAGAACAAATTAGCTCCTATTAAAAGGATAATAATACAAGGGTCTGATGTTACAAAGGACCACATCGGCATGGCGACACTACACCTGCGATACAACACTTGCTCTATACTAGCAGCGGAACAACTTGTAGTAGCGGAATAGTTCTAGCAGCAGAACAACGACGAAGGTAGTGAACTCCACTCCGCAGGGACTCTGGCTGGGACACGATCTAGCTTGCATGCACGGAAACCTCAACAATCAATCAATCAATCACGGCATCATCTGCAATCTGGCATCACATGACAGGTCAGTATATTGAATGTACTTGCAAGCTCACAACAACCAAAACCATCAAGGCAAGACAATAACATAGCATTAATAATTAATTAACAACAACTACTAAGCATGATATGAAACTACTGTAGATAAACCAACAACTTAGATCTCAATAACCATCTCACTCTTGGCTAACCGGCCAAGCAATATACCATCTTGATCACCTCGTGACCACATCACCAACTGAACGATCAGCCTCGAGATCATCTCAACAACATCATCAACATCCTGCTAAACTGTTACTGATCACAATATCAACATATAACTCACCTATAAGTCATTCGGTCATGTGATTGTTGATCGAATGGTGTGACCTAGTACGAACTCGTGCCCATGACCGAGGACGCGGCTATCGATAGATTAAACACACACACACTCTTCAAAGGTAGTGCACTTTACCCACACCATGGAACCCATGGCCTCGCACTCCCATTCGGGTGGACCGATGGTGTTCCCACAAAACTGATCTACTGCCATGACACTCTCCCAGCCACTCCGACCAACGCCCTTCTGGGCTAAGTCATGGGTAGCCCCGTGTCTACCAAAGAGATCAACGACCACTATCATGGCAAAACAAAAACGGTCCCAAACAGGGACAAAAGGTCCCTATCCAACTATGGGCACACAAGGCTTATGTCCGCCTACCTAATCAGGGTAGCGCGCGCCCATAACCTTCCCTCGTTGGAGGCACCGGCAAGAGACATAACAATAGACCGCATTAAGGCCTTCCCATAAAAAGCAAATGTGGTTGCCCTAGAAAAGCCCGGTTCGGTGGCACCTGCCAACCTAATGAAGGAATTTGTCCCCAAAATATAACATTGATAATTGATACTCCAACATCATCTATCAACCTGTAATCCAAGTCATAGCTCTGTCCAACAAATAATCCAAAGTGTAATATCGTCATACCAAAATACTGCGAGGATAGCATAATCCTACTATCATGATGAATCCAAGAATGATAATACTACTACTCCAATAGCTAGAACAAGAATCATCTCTGAAATCATACTCCAAAACATAATATCAACTATCATCATGATGAAAATACTACTAGCCACTAATAATCCAAAGGCAACATGACATCCCAAGTAAAACTCCAAAATATCATATCAGATACCATCATGAAAGTAAGCAGAATATGAGCCACTAAAAATCCAATGGCAACAAGTCATCCACAAAAGCTGCAAAATATTAGTCCTAGAACTCGAAACAACATCATGGCAATAGCAAGATTCAAATAATACTCCGAGAAATGCCATGAACAAGATCACATGTAACTAAAGCAAATTTTAAACAAGTTCAAATAATTAAAACCATGGCACTGCATTGCAATCATGCAAATGGAGGGTGTGGCTTGCCTGGGATGGAGGGATTCATCGGGAAGGAGTGCGAGAAGCTCGCGGAAAGAATCGCCAGAAAACGTTCTCTCCCGGAGGGGGCTGAATAAGGGCAAGGGCATAATGGTCATTTTCAAAATGTGACAACATCATGAAAATGATACCAACAGAACGGGCTCGACAAGACGAATAAGTGGGCTTTGGAATCACCTAATTTGGAGCTACGGTTGTAGAGATACGGTCGTTCATTCGTTAGTAGAAAAACAAATAAAAACATATGCTTTTCTGTTGCTAACGGGTGAACATCCACAAAATAGCAGATTCGGCCGGCAGCCGAGAAAAAGAAAATACATTTTCATCAATACGCCTCCCCACAGTGAAATCGTAATTTGCTCAGTACAGAGGCAGAATACGCTTCCCCTAGGGGGAAGACGTATTTGGCTGAGTGCGTCTGCACTTAACCACACGGGCCCGGGCTGTGGTGGATGACGAGTGGGGTTGCGGGGAAGGTGGGGTCCTCCTGGCAGGGTTTTCTTCCTCCTCCCGCGCCTGCACTTGGCCATGGGGAGAGGAGGACCCCGACGGCGACTATCGGTGTTGCAGGCCACCACCCGCAGCGTGCAGCATACCGGCATGACCAGGGGGCCGAGCAGCACCCACGTGGACCACACACGCATCTTGGGGAGGCGGAGTCGAGCAGGGCAGCACCCGAGGCGGACGGCGGTGACGGACGAAGATGGGGTCGGGGCTACGATTCTCTGGCGGAGAAGGTGAAGGGACAGGGCAATTCTGCTAGCTTCGGGAGGCCTTCTGGTGGTGGTTAGGCGAGGGGGAAGTGCTCGGAGGGCTCAGATTCGAGCACACAGAGCTGGCGGCAATGGCGGCCATGGGAGCTAAAGGGAGCTCGTCGAGCTTGGAGGAGTGGCTGGGCGGGGCACTGGGAGTGAGGGAGGACTGCTGGTGTTCTCGGAGGCCGCGGGGAGTGGCTATATATAGTCGAGGAGGGGATGCCGAGGTCAGAGGACGCCATGCACGTCCGGCTGATGCTCTGGCGAGCTCAACGATCACAGGGAGGGCACCGGAATGCGACGAGGCATTGATGCAGAGGTCACAGAGCAGCAGGAGCCAAGGGGAAGCAGAGGAAGAAGAGAGGAGCGCCGTTAAAGACTTCTCGACCACTATTCGCCCATGGGCGCGCGGCGGCAAGGGCCGACGAGGTGGTTTTCGAAAGGGGAGAGGGGTCCAGGGAGGTGGCAACGATGAGGGACAGCTGCTAGACACAGTCACGCGTGCGAAGATGACGAGAGGGAGATGCGCCGAAGTTAGAAGACATCTTGGACGCGGCCACAACACATAGAGCGCGTGAATATGCATGCCAGCTGCGTGGTCACCACTCGACATGGCACGGGAAGGGCTGTAGGGGCTGGAAAACCTTGTCTGGGGTGTTGTCTCTCCATCCTGGAGGCGGTATATAGCAAGAGCTTGAGAGGACAGGCTCTGCATCTGAGTTAGACATTGATTAAAGTTTGATGTAGCAAACTTGGCTGTGCACTGGTGATCAACAGGGAAGAGCTAAGGGCCAAATGGGTTATCTGGGAGGTTTATCTTCGAAAGTACTATGATCCTAGGGGTTTATAAAAGAAATGGACAGATTGTTGAGGAAGATTGGCTAAGGGCCATAATTTGCTAGTATTTCCTTCACAATGCCTTCTGTTTGACAAAAACTTTGAAAAATTGTTGAGGAAGATTGGCTAGGAAAATGAAGTTAAATTTTGACATGAGGCAATTATTTGGATGTAGAAGCATGCCCAAAAAGTTTGGGGGTAACTAGGAAAAGATAAATGACACTTCCTTCACAAAGTGCCACTCAAGGCAAAATAGGAAAAAGAATATTGATGGATTATTTTTGAACTAGGCAAGGAAGTTTTTGACATATTTGAGGAAGATATGACCCAAAACAATTATGCAAATTATTTGGAAATTTTAGGAGTGATAGAAATATAGGTTGCTTCACAACCTAGGGCAATTAGCGTTATTCCTTTAATAGAAAAAAGGAATATTCCCTAGAAAAGAATTTTTAGGGTTGGGCTAGAATGGAAATGACATGATCTTGGGAAAGTTTTGAGAATTATGAGCCACTTGGGAGAAGAAATAATGATGATCTCCCAGGTTTCAAGGCCACAAAACCACTCCAAAAAGAAAAACAGATCAAAAATCAAATAAATCAAAGGAAAAAAAGAAAAGGGCCAAAAACCAGGCTGTTACAAACCTCCCCCCTTAAAGAAATCTCGTCCTTGAGATTTGATTGCTCAGGGAACAAGTATGAATATTCCTTAAGGAAACTGTTTCCAACTCGGGTATCCTTCTCCTTTGTATATTGTTCCCTCAAGAATTTCATATGATGTACTTACCTTGCTCTGGGGTGGTTTGCTTCACCTTTCCCAAATTCTGACAAGTATTTGCTTATATACCCAATCCTTTTGCTGACGTTGACTCTCTCATATCTACAGTGATATCCAATGTAGCTGAGCATAAATTGTCCTTTGGTCATGAAAATATTTTATTTCTACCATGGGTTTTGCTCAACCAGATGCATGTCTTCCGGGTTCGATCAATGCTGAGAATCATGGCCATTCTCTGATGGGATCTGACTGCTCACAAGTGGTACTGATATATCCTGACTAGTTTCTTTGGCTCGAGCACGAGATATGTACCAAATATTCGATTGCCTTCTATCGTGAGTAATATAAAGGGGTATGGATTTATAGCTGGTTCGAGCTGATTGTTCGATTTTTGATTTACCCATGTTGTCGGTATACCCAGATGTGGTAATGGGCTGTGATATGCTTTAACACTACCATTGAAGTCAAAATGCGGAGTTTGCAAAGGAATTCTGGGATCTGACAGAACAGACCTGGATATGCCACACTAACCATTTTTAAGCGGTTCAGTGGGATATGCAGTCCTTGAAGGGTATAGTAGGACTCTGGGGTATGCCTGTGTGGATACATATGAAAGTATGGCCTTCAACTGACTTGGGTATACGGACCCTGATGGTCATGCAAAAATCATCATACCTTTGATGCCAATCTCATCCTTTGACGGTCGTGATTTTCTTTGTCAGGGTACCATACTGAAATAGCTTTGCCACATATGTCCTTGATTTTTTTGTATGACCATGAACGTGATTCAGGAAATATTTTAGGCGTCAACCCTTGTGCTTGTTTTCCTACCTGGGTATGCACATATATGACATATACTCGGGGCATGTAGCTGTACAAAACTCATTGTTGAGGCCAATCATACATGAGGGTGACAAGAGTTCTGGAGATCACCTTGTCGGGTGTGGGAATAATGACTTTGGTAACCCTTGTCAAGACTGTTGATTCTGTGTTGTCATCTCTAGTGCTTGCCGATCCTTTCATTACATGAGATGTATCTCCGCCTATCCTTATTTGCATGGCTCATGAGGTTTTGGGATCCTTACCTTTCTTAGGTATATCCGCTTGATCACGGTCATATCTCGTATGAGTGACTGGTATGACCGGGGATACACACGCATCATATATATAAGAATCATATGCAACCGAATACTCGATTCTTGAGGTAGGCATATGTCTTGAATGAATTATACTTGTGATAAAAATTATTGCAAATCTAATCCTTGAACTGCACTATCATATACTGCCAACTCACCGTATAATCTCTGAGCGCGATGCAATAGTGTGGTACTGGTGCGGACTGAGTGGCATACAAGAGAAGCCATCCGAGTAGCTTGGTGAGGAAGACTCGTTAGCTTCTACTCGAAACTTTTGTCTGGGTAGTGGGCAAAAGAAGTCTCGATAGCTTACACACGAAGCTTGACCTGAGTATTGTGCTGGAGAAGCCTGGGTTCCGTACTTGAGAAGCTTCTCCTTGGTTTGCTTGTTGGGAAAGATTCATTTCCGTCTGTCAAAAGCTTTTACTAAGGTATCTTGCTGAGGGAGATTGGGTATCTAGGACCGGAAACTGTCCATATATTGTACTGGGAAAATTGAGGAGCCTTGCATCATACTTTTCTTCCGATAGCGTGTGGAGGAGGGCTGAGTTTCTCATATCCAAAACTTCATACTTCGATATGCAGAGTGAAAGCCATACACACACCCATAATATTCTGCGGCTGATTACTTGCATGAGAAAATTTGTTTGACTATCTTCCTTGATCATAGCACATTCTGACTTTCTTTCGGAGTATAACATATTTCAAGCATCGTTCATTCCTGAGCCCAAACTTTGTATATAAGCCATACCTTTGACTGAAAATATACTATTTCTCATGTAACTGACTTGTCTTCCTGCTAGGTAGACCATTACTGTTGTGAGGATTTTGTACTGATGTAGACTCGTTGTTGATAATCAATCCAAGACACCATTGGTATTTTGAGCAGATATTAATACTATAATGTCGTTGACTGGGTAAACCATAATGTTTAGCTGAGCTTCTTCCAAATATTTGAAATCCGTATTGCTTTTTCATGTCCAGTGTTGGTCGATGAGAAACTTCCATAAGGGGAAATAAGGTAACACTGGTGCGCGTCGGTCCTAAACAAACGGTTTAAAACCCCTTTCCGCGACGGCATTTGGAACCGTCGCCAAGTGAGTGTGGGCGATAGGAGGGACCTTCCCACACGACCCAGAAACCATCGGGGATATGCCCTCCTGGCACACACGTTCGGCAAAATGAGGTCGTGTGCGACCGGCGAGCATGCAAATACGGAAATACATACAGTAGAGCTAAAAAATACAATTATACGGCAAAATTGTTTTCGGTCGCAAGTACATCCCACACAGTAAGTCCCCGCTAAACATTTCCGTTCGTATGCACATCCCACACAGTCACTCCAAGGAAAATGTTTCCGTTCACAGGTACATCACACACAATTTTTCCTGTTAAATCATTTGCGTTATTGAATGTATCACACACGGTCCATAGAAGAAACTGTGTGGCAAAGGATGTCCATCACACACAGTTTTTATGTGGTAAACGTTTGCGCAAGGTGGCCTAACGCAAACAGTTTTCAAGAGAAAGTCATGTGTGATTGTTCATTGATCCAACACGGTTTATTCCTAGAAACTGTGTGCGTTTCCTGAGGTCATTGCCCATGGTATTTTTTCAACAACTGTTTGCAATAGCAAAACACAGTTAGCAGGCTAATTCACCATTAGCAGGCTAATTATCTGATTATTCATAATACATTTATTAATCTAATTGACATTTCATATTAAGCACACAATATATTTCATTTCCATAGTAAGGAAGCAGAATTTCATAATTGAAATACATTAGAGTACAACATGATATAGCTTCAACACTCACCTACCCCATTACACAACTGCACCAGCAGTAAGTTCCACATGCAACATGTAGAACCTTTCGAAAGTAGCATCATATATGGTATATAGACAAATGCATCTCATCTGGAAAACTGCTGAGCGGAAGGCGAATATTGAGCCTTCATTCATGTTGAAGGTCTTTGCAACTTTAGGCTAGTGCATGTGGACGATTGACCGTCCGTCCTTCGTCCTCTTCAGGAACACTTCAATATTGAACCGTGGGTGTTGTATGAAAACCTTCCTTGCCTCCTGACCATAGAGGTGGTTTGAGAGGTAATCATCAGTGAACCTCTTTGGAAAGGCCTGAAAACAAGGATGTGCATAAATATCTTCTCTATATTGGAAATGGGGCAAATGAATAAAAAAAGGCAATGTATAATAGTTAGTACCAACTTGTAGTGAACTGATGTCTTCTTCATTGTGCAGGCAAAGATCTTGTTGCTTTTTGTTGCTAATTTCTTTATCCTAACAATCTTTCTGAGTTTCTTGATTTGATTGATATTCATGGACAACTCATTTCCCCATATGCAAAAAGGGTCGAACAGTGGGTCAAAACCTCTCACAGCAGGACCTACATGTGCAAGACCAAATTATTAAAAACCAAAATATTAGAATGGTTCCTGCAATTGCACAATAATGTGCTATTAGACAACGGACCATGCATGTGCTAACCTCAATTGTAAACCTCACTACTTCCCATTGTTTCCCTGCAACACATATAAGGCAGTTAGTCATCTGGTTAAGTAAGGGTTCGCATGCTATCAGTAAAATATGTTGATGAAAAATAAGCACATTGCAGATTCATCAGATTAATTGAATCCACACGGAAAACCCATTTACCCAAACCAAGCATGATTGAGAACTAGGAAATATAACACTTGTATATGTTTCTCATGTATTAAGTGCAGCCAAATTCGATTTATTCCTCACATGCACAACAATACAAAATTCTACCCACGACAATTGGACATCACATTACAGAATTGAACCAAGCACTTAACTAAACACCAGAACAAATGAACCAAACATTAACTGAGCACCACATTGCACAATATAACATACTCCTAATAGAAGATCAGAGAGTTAACCAAACAGTTAACTACAGCCATTTGTAGCAACTGTATTTGTTTCTCATGTATTTACTACAGCCAAATTCAATTTATTCCTCACATGGTATACAATAAAAAAATGCATCCACAATTTTGTAAATATAAATTCGATTTATTTCTCACATGGAAGACAATACAAAATTGCAGCCTGAAGAATTGCACATCACATTTGCAGAATTGAACCAAACAGTTAACTGAAGACGACAACTAATTAACAAAATAGTTAATAAGTGAGCACCACATTGCACGACATATAGAACATATACACTAGAGCAACAGATTGCATGGTGAAATTAGATAGCACAATTAACTAGAATTTGTGAAGGAAAGGCAGGAGCACCACACGCAACGGGTAAACCGAGCATGCTTAACCGGCGTAGCTAGCAATTGGCAAGGTGCTCCTTCAAGATCTGGGGGTCGGCACAAATGGCAACCATCGCGACCTCATCCGCGCGTGCGGCCGTGATTTGCTTCTCCGCTGCCAAATGCTCCTTGAGGTCCTGGCTATATTGCGTGCATCATGGCTTAGGCTGGCACTTTTTTGGTGGAGGGGTCGGTGATTTGGGTGGAAGGTGTCACGCTCGTGCCGACAGTCAGGGCATGTGGGATGTGGAAGGAGGAGGAGGATGGGGATCGGGTGTGGATTACCTACTTGGATAGAGGAGGCTGAGCAGTGTGAAGGAGGGTCGCCGGCGAGGAGGCGGCGGCGCTGCAAGCAAGGAGTGAAGGTTTCAACTTGGAAAGGAAGGCGTAAAGAGGGGAAATGTGGCTTTTGGTAAGGGGGAGGGGGGGGAGGTAGATGTTGGGGAACGTTGCAGAAAATTAAAATTTTTCCTACGGTTTCACCAAGATCCATCTATGAGTTCATCTAAGCAACGAGTCAAGGGAGAGAGTTTGCATCTACATACCACTTGTAGATCGCGTGCGGAAGCTTGCAAGGTGATGATGTAGTCGCACTCGACGTGATCCAAATCACCGATGACCAGCGCCGAACGGACGGCACCTCCGCGTTCAACACACGTACGGGACGGGAGACGTCTCCTCCTTCTTGATCCAGCAAGGGGAAGGAGAGGTTGATGAAGATCCAGCAGCACGACGGCGTGGTGGTGGATGCAGGGCGTCACAGCAGCAGGGCTTCGCCGAGACTACGAGGGAGAGACGTAACGGGGGGAGATGGAGGCGCCAGGGGCTGGTGTATGAAGTCCCTCCTCTCCCCCACTATATATAGGGGTGCCAGGGGGGGCGCCGGCCCTAGTAGATGAGATCTACTAGGGGGGCGGCGGCCTAGGGGAGGTTTCCCTCCCCCCAAGGCACCTAGGGGTGCCTTCCACCACTAGGACTCCTCCTAGGGGGAAACCCTAGGCGCATGGGCCTATAGGGGCTGGTGCCCTTGGCCCATGAAGGCCAAGGCGCACCCCCTACAGCCCATGTGGCCCCCCGGGACAGGTGGCCCCACCCGGTGGACCCCCGGGACCCTTCCGGTGGTCCCGGTACAATACCGATAACCCCGAAACTTGTCCCGATGCCCGAAATAGCACTTCCTATATATAATTCTTTACCTCCGGACCATTCCGGAACTCCTCGTGACGTCCGGGATCTCATCCGGGACTCCGAACAACATTCGGGTTTCTGCATATACATATCTTCATAACCCTAGCGTCACCGAACCTTAAGTGTGTAGACCCTACGGGTTCGGGAGACATGCAGACATGACCGAGACGCTCTCAGTCAATAACCATCAGCGGGATCTGGATACCCATGATGGCTCCCACATGCTCCTCGATGTTGTCATCGGATGAACCACTATGTCGAGGATTCGATCAAACCCTGTATGCAATTCCCTTTGTCAATCGGTACGTTACTTGCCCGAGACTCGATCGTCGGTATCCCAATACCTTGTTCAGTCTCGTTACCGGCAAGTCACTTTACTCGTACCGTAATGCATGATCCCGTGTCCAACACCTTGGTCACATTGAGCTCATTATGATGATGCATTACCGAGTGGGCCCAGAGATACCTCTCCGTCATACGGAGTGACAAATCCCAGTCTCGATCCGTGTCAACCCAACAGCTACTTTCGGAGATACCTGTAATGCACCTTTATAGTCACCCAGTTACGTTGTGACGTTTGATACACCCAAGGCACTCTTACGGTATCCGGGAGTTACACGATCTCATGGTCTAAGGAAGAGATACTTGACACTTGCAAAGCTCTAGCAAAACGAACTACACGATCTTTTATGCTATGCTTAGGATTGGGTCTTGTCCATCACATCATTCTCCTAATGATGTGATCCCGTTATCAACGACATCCAATGTCCATAGTCAGGAAACCATGACTATCTGTTGATCACAACGAGCTGGTCAACTAGAGGCTTACCAGGGACATATTGTGGTCTAAGTATTCACACGTGTATTACGATTTCCGGATAATACAGTTATAGCATGAATAAAAGACAATTATCATGAACAATGAAATATAATAATACTTTTATTATTGCCTCTAGGGCATATTTCCAACAGTCTCCCACTTGCACTAGAGTCACCAATCTAGTTACATTGTGATGAATCGAACACCCATAGAGTTCTGGTGTTGATCATGTTTTGCACGCGAGAGAGGTTTAGTCAGCGGATCTGCGACATTCAGATCCGTGTGCACTTTGCAAATCTCTATGTCTCCATCTTGAACATTTTCACGGATGGAGTTGAAACGACGCTTGATGTGCCTGGTCTTCTTGTGAAACCTGGGCTCCTTGGCGAGGGCAATAGCTCCAGTGTTGTCACAGAAGAGTTTGATCGGCCCCGACGCATTGGGTATGACTCCTAGGTCGGTGATGAACTCCTTCACCCAAATCGCTTCATGTGCTGCCTCCGAGGCTGCCATGTACTCCGCTTCACACGTAGATCCCGCCACGACGCTCTGCTTGCAGCTGCACCAGCTTACTGCTCCACCATTCAACATATACACGTATCCGGTTTGTGACTTAGAGTCATCCAGATCTGAGTCGAAGCTAGCGTCGACGTAACCCTTTACGACGAGCTCTTCGTCTCCTCCATAAACGAGAAACATGTCCTTTGTCCTTTTCAGGTACTTCAGGATATTCTTGACCGCTGTCCAGTGTTCCTTGCCGGGATTACTTTGGTATCTTGCTACCAAACTTACGGCAAGGTTTACATCGGGTCTGGTACACAGCATGGCATACATAATAGATCCTATGGCTGAAGCATAGGGGATGACACTCATCTCTTCTTTATCTTTTGCCGTGGTCGGTGACTGAGCTGAGCTCAGTCTCATACCTTGTAACATAGGCAAGAACCCCTTCTTGGACTGATCCATTCTGAATCTCTTCAAAATCTTATCAAGGTATGTGCTTTGTGAAAGACCTATGAGGCGTCTCGATCTATCTCTATAGATCTTGATGCCTAATATATAAGCAGCTTCTCCAAGGTCCTTCATTGAAAAACACTTATTCAAGTAGGCCTTAATGCTGTCCAGAAATTCTATATTATTTCCCATCAGGAGTATGTCATCTACATATAATATGAGAAATGCTACAGAGCTCCCACTCACTTTCTTGTAAACGCAGGCTTCTCCATAAGTCTGCATAAACCCAAACGCTTTGATCATCTCATCAAAGCGAATGTTCCAACTCCGAGATGCTTGCACCAGTCCATAAATGGATCGCTGGAGCTTGCATACTTTGTTAGCGTTCCGAGGATCGACAAAACCTTCCGGCTGCATCATATACAGTTCTTCCTTAAGATGCCCGTTAAGGAATGCTGTTTTGACGTCCATCTGCCATATCTCATAATCATAGTATGCGGCAATTGCTAACATGATTCGGACGGACTTTAGCTTCGCTACGGGAGAGAATGTCTCGTCGTAGTCAATCCCTTGAACCTGTCGATAACCCTTAGCGACAAGTCGAGCTTTATAGATGGTAAATTACCATCCGCGTCCGTCTTCTTCTTAAAGATCCATTTGTTTTCTATCGCTCGCCGATCATCGGGCAAGTCTGTCAAAGTCCATACTTTGTTTTCATACATGGATTCTATCTCGGATTTCATGGCTTCAAGCCATTTGTTGGAATCCGGGCCCGCCATTGCTTCTTCATAGTTCGAAGGTTCATTGTTGTCTAACAACATGATTTCCAGGACAGGGTTGCCGTACCACTCTGGTGCGGAACGTGTCCTTGTGGACCTACGAAGTTCAGCAGTAACTTGATCCGAAGTACCTTGATCATTATCATTGTTTTCCTCTTCAGTTGGTGTGGGCATCACAGGAACGGTTTCCTGCGCTGCGCCACTTTCCCGCTCAAGAGGTAGTACTTCATCGAGTTCTACTTTCCTCCCACTTACTTCTTTCGAGAGAAACTCTTTTTCCAGAAAGCATCCGTTCTTGGCAACAAAGATCTTGCCTTCGGATCTTAAGTAGAAGGTATACCCTACAGTTTCCTTAGGGTATCCTATGAATACGCATTTTTCCGACTTGGGTTCGAGCTTTTCAGGTTGAAGTTTCTTGACATAAGCTTCGCATCCCCAAACTTTTAGAAACGACAGCTTAGGTTTCTTTCCAAACCATAATTCATACGGTGTCGTCTCAACGGATTTAGACGGTGCCCTATTTAAAGTGAATGTAGCTGTCTCTAGAGCGTATCCCCAAAATGATAGCGGTAAATCGGTAAGAGACATCATAGACCGCACCATATCCAATAGAGTGCGATTACGACGTTCGGACACACCGTTTCGCTGAGGTGTTCCAGGCGGCGTGAGCTGTGAAACGATTCCACATTTCTTTAAGTGTGTACCAAATTCGTGACTTAAGTATTCTCCTCCACGATCTGATCGTAAGAATTTTATCTTTCGGTCACGTTGATTCTCCACCTCATTCTGAAATTCCTTGAACTTTTCAAAGGTCTCAGACTTGTGTTTCATTAAGTAGACATACCCATATCTACTCAAGTCATCTGTGAGAGTGAGAACATAACGATATCCTCCGCGAGCCTCAACGCTCATTGGACCGCACACATCGGTATGTATGATTTCCAACAAGTTGGTTGCTCGCTCCATTGTTCCGGAGAACGGAGTCTTGGTCATTTTGCCCAAGAGGCATGGTTCGCACGTGTCAAACGATTCATAATCAAGAGACTCTAAAAGTCCATCGGCATGGAGCTTCTTCATGCGCTTGACACCAATGTGACCAAGGCGGCAGTGCCACAAGTATGTGGGACTATCGTTATCAACTTTAAATCTTTTGGCATCTACACTATGAACATGTGTAATATTACGCTCGAGATTCATTAAGAATAAACCATTGACCATCGGAGCATGACCATAAAACATATCTCTCATATAAATCGAACAACCATTATTCTCAGACTTAAATGAGTAGCCATCTCGTATTAAACGAGATCCTGATACAATGTTCATGCTCAAACTTGGCACTAAATAACAATTATTAAGGTTCAAAACTAATCCCGTAGGTAAATGTAGAGGCAGCGTGCCGACGGCGATCACATCGACTCTGGAACCATTCCCGACGCGCATCGTCACCTCGTCCTTTGCCAGTCTCCGTTTATTCCGCAGCTCCTGCTGTGAGTTACAAATATGAGCAACGGCACCGGTATCAAATACCCAGGAGTTACTACGATTACTGGTAAGGTACACATCAATCACATGTATATCAAATATACCTTTGGTGTTGCCGGCCTTCTTATCCGCTAAGTATTTGGGGCAGTTCCGCTTCCAGTGACCCTTCCCCTTGCAATAAAAGCACTCAGTCTCAGGCTTGGGTCCATTCTTTGACTTCTTCCCGGTAACTGGCTTACCAGGCGCGGCAACATCTTTGCCGTCCTTCTTGAAGTTCTTCTTACCCTTGCCCTTCTTGAACTTAGTGGTCTTATTGACCATCAACACTTGATGTTCTTTCTTGATTTCAGCCTCTGCTGACTTCAGCATCGAGAACACTTCAGGAATGGTCTTTTCCATCCCCTGCATGTTGTAGTTCATCACAAAGCTCTTGTAGCTTGGTGGGAGCGACTGGAGGATTCTGTCAATGACCGCCTCATCTGGGAGGTTAATGTTCAGCTGGGTCATACGGTTGTGCAACCCAGACATCTTCAGGATGTGCTCACTGACAGAACTGTTTTCCTCCATCTTACAACTGTAGAACTTGTCGGAGACATCATATCTCTCGACCCGGGCATGAGCTTGAAAAACTAGTTTCAGCTCTTCGAACATCTCATATGCTCCGTGATGCTCAAAACGCTTTTGGAGCCCCGGTTCTAAGCTGTAAAGCATGCCGCACTGAACGAGGGAGTAATCATCAGCGCGAGACTGCCAAGCATTCATAATGTCTTGGTTCTCTGGGACGGGAGCGTCACCTAGCGGTCCTTCTAGGACATATTGTTTCCTGGCAGCTATGAGGATGATCCTCAGGTTCCGGACCCAGTCCGTATAGTTGCTGCCATCATCTTTCAGCTTGGTTTTCTCTAGGAACGCGTTGAAGTTCATGTTGACATTAGCGTTGGCCATTGATCTACAAGACATATTTGCAAAGGTTTTAGACTAAGTTCATGATAATAAAGTTCTAATCAAATTATGAACTCCCACTTAGATTAGACATCCCTTTAGTCATCTAAGTGTTACACGATCCGAGTCGACTAGCCCGTGTCCGATCATCACGTGAGACGGACTAGTCATCGTCGGTGAACATTCTCATGTTGATCGTATCTTCCATACGACTCGTGTTCGACCTTTCGGTCTCCGTGTTCCGAGGCCATGTCTGCACATGCTAGGCTCGTCAAGTTAACCCTAAGTGTTTTCGCTGTGTAAAACTGTCTTACACCCGTTGTATGTGAACGTAAGAATCCATCACACCCGATCATCACGTGGTGCTTAGAAGCGACGAACTGTAGCAACGGTGCACAGTTAGGGGAGAACACTTCTTGAAATTTTATAAGGGATCATCTTATTTACTACCGTCGTCCTAAGTAAACAAGATGCATAATACATAATAAACATCACATGCAATTATATAGTTGTGACATGATATGGCCAATATCATATAGCTCCATTGATCTTCATCTTCGGGGCTCCATGATCATCTTGTCACCGGCTTGACACCATGATCTCCATCATCATGATCTCCATCATCGTGTCTTCATGAAGTTGTCACGCCAACGACTACTTCTACTTCTATGACTAACGTTTAGCAATAAAGTAAAGTAGTTTACATGACGTTATTCAATGACACGCAGGTCATACAAAAAATAATGACAACTCCTATGGCTCCTGCCGGTTGTCATACTCATCGACATGCAAGTCGTGAATCCTATTACAAAGAACATGATCTCATACATCACAATTCATCATTCATCACAACTTCTGGCCATATCACATCACATGATCAATCGCTGCAAAAACAAGTTAGACGTCCTCTAATTGTTGTTGCATCTTTTACGTGGCTGCAATTGGGTTCTAGCAAGAACGTTTTCTTACCTACGAATCACCACAACGTGATTTTGTCAACTTCTATTTACCCTTCATAAGGGCCCTGTTCATCGATTCCGCTCCAACTAAGGTGGGAGAGACAGACACCCGCCAGCCACCTTATGCAACTAGTGCATGTCAGTCGGTGGAACCGGTCTCACGTAAGCGTACGTGTAAGGTTGGTCCGGGCCGCTTCATCCCACAATACCGTTGAGCAAGAAAAGACTAGTAGAGGCAAGTAAGATGACAAAATCCACGCCCACAACAAAATTGTGTTCTACTCGTGCAAAGAGAACTACGCATAGACCTAGCTCATGATGCCACTGTTGGGGAACGTTGCAGAAAATTAAAATTTTTCCTACGGTTTCACCAAGATCCATCTATGAGTTCATCTAAGCAACGAGTCAAGGGAGAGAGTTTGCATCTACATACCACTTGTAGATCGCGTGCGGAAGCTTGCAAGGTGATGATGTAGTCGTACTCGACGTGATCCAAATCACCGATGACCAGCGCCGAACGGACGGCACCTCCGCGTTCAACACACGTACGGGACGGGAGACGTCTCCTCCTTCTTGATCCAGCAAGGGGGAAGGAGAGGTTGATGAAGATCCAGCAGCACGACGGCGTGGTGGTGGATGCAGGGCGTCACAGCAGCAGGGCTTCGCCGAGACTACGAGGGAGAGACGTAACGGGGGGAGATGGAGGCGCCAGGGGCTGGTGTATGAAGTCCCTCCTCTCCCCCACTATATATAGGGGTGCCAGGGGGGGCGCCGGCCCTAGTAGATGAGATCTACTAGGGGGGCGGCGGCCTAGGGGAGGTTTCCCTCCCCCCCAAGGCACCTAGGGGTGCCTTCCACCACTAGGACTCCTCCTAGGGGGAAACCCTAGGCGCATGGGCCTATAGGGGCTGGTGCCCTTGGCCCATGAAGGCCAAGGCGCACCCCCTACAGCCCATGTGGCCCCCCGGGACAGGTGGCCCCACCCGGTGGACCCCCGGGACCCTTCCGGTGGTCCCGGTACAATACCGATAACCCCGAAACTTGTCCCGATGCCCGAAATAGCACTTCCTATATATAATTCTTTACCTCCGGACCATTCCGGAACTCCTTGTGACGTCCGGGATCTCATCCGGGACTCCGAACAACATTCGGGTTTCTGCATATACATATCTTCATAACCCTAGCGTCACCGAACCTTAAGTGTGTAGACCCTACGGGTTCGGGAGACATGCAGACATGACCGAGACGCTCTCAGTCAATAACCATCAGCGGGATCTGGATACCCATGATGGCTCCCACATGCTCCTCGATGTTGTCATCGGATGAACCACTATGTCGAGGATTCGATCAAACCCTGTATGCAATTCCCTTTGTCAATCGGTACGTTACTTGCCCGAGACTCGATCGTCGGTATCCCAATACCTTGTTCAGTCTCGTTACCGGCAAGTCACTTTACTCGTACCGTAATGCATGATCCCGTGTCCAACACCTTGGTCACATTGAGCTCATTATGATGATGCATTACCGAGTGGGCCCAGAGATACCTCTCCGTCATACGGAGTGACAAATCCCAGTCTCGATCCGTGTCAACCCAACAGCTACTTTCGGAGATACCTGTAATGCACCTTTATAGTCACCCAGTTACGTTGTGACGTTTGATACACCCAAGGCACTCTACGGTATCCGGGAGTTACACGATCTCATGGTCTAAGGAAGAGATACTTGACATTGCAAAGCTCTAGCAAAACGAACTACACGATCTTTTATGCTATGCTTAGGATTGGGTCTTGTCCATCACATCATTCTCCTAATGATGTGATCCCGTTATCAACGACATCCAATGTCCATAGTCAGGAAACCATGACTATCTGTTGATCACAACGAGCTGGTCAACTAGAGGCTCACCAGGGACATATTGTGGTCTAAGTATTCACACGTGTATTACGATTTCCGGATAATACAGTTATAGCATGAATAAAAGATATTTATCATGAACATTGAAATATAATAATACTTTTATTATTGCCTCTAGGGCATATTTCCAACAGTAGATATTTCCGCAGAAGCCAAAAATTTGGAATCGCTTCAGCCAAAAAACTGGCATGCAAAGTGTCATAAGACACGGTTCCTTATTCAGAACTGTGTACGATATGTGGACATCACAAATGATTCAGATAGCTTAACCCGTGTGTGATGAGTTTGAACGTCAAAAGTTTTGGTTCGAATTTCCATGGTTAAAGTGGCCATCCACATCATTGCATAATTTGGGTACACAAAGGAGACTATGGCACACCCACACTTCTTAATCGAGCAAGTTCAGCAATTAAACAGAGCTAGCTTACCTAAACATTACTCTAACAAATTAAACACCGGAGCTCTTAATTAAACAAAACAAATAGTACTACTACGGCTGGTGCTCGTCGATCGCCGCCGCCTTCATGTCCAGCTCGCGCCCATGGTCTCCTGGGGAAGGGGCTCCGTGGCATCCATCACACCATACTCGGCAAGCATCTCGCCATCCGCATCCGCCATCTCTTTGGAAAAGGCCGCCATGAGAAGGGCGTGAGCAGACGCGATCTTGGCTTGGACGGGCTCCATCGTTGCAAGGTATGTGGCAGAGGAACGGACGGCTGCTCGAATGCTCTCGGTGATTTCCAGCTCTTCAGCCGTGGGTTGCCGGCCATTTTCGGAGAAGCTTCGTTCGATTTGTGAGGTCACCGCCAGGAGCTGGGCGTGGGCGGCCTCGACATGGTCGTGGGCGGCCTCCATCAGGGCTAAGGCCGCCGCTACGGAATGGGCAGCTGCGATGCCGCTCTCGCCAGTTGCTATCCCCGAGGCAAATGTTGCTGCCGCCACCTGAGAAGCAACAACGGCCGTTTGGGCTACCTTTGCCGCCCGGTCGCAAATTGAGGCCGCGCTCATGCACCTTGTTAGCACGCCCATGGCGGCTGCGGCCGCGCTCTCGCCGGAGTGGGCCACCGAAGTTGCCCTCACGACGCGGGTCCACGTGCCCATCTTTCACCGGCGACGATTGAACAGTGAAATGATATTTGGGGAGCAAGCTAGTGTGCTTGAGACGCTGGCTGTGGACTATAGCCGACGCACCTTCTCGCGTAAGCCATAGGCGTACTATACACCGACAGTGCTCGAAGATATTTTGTACTACATCTCACACGGTTGCTAATAATAAACTGTGTGCGATCTACTAGATTTTTCATCTTGATTTGAATTACATAATGGGGTCACAGCGGCAATGGACGGTATTTGAATTGCTAGACCTTTTATCTGTAATGAACATGCAACTATATGTGTGTGGTAAATGAATTGGAATTATTCAGGGTTTGCTTGAACATTTTATACATTAAATTGGTTTTCTAGCCATTTCAGGTGAACAATTCAAGTTTGAACGACATGCACATGCTCCAGTGCATACAAGTTGGTTGAAAAATCAAATTTGTGTCCTTGGGTGCATGCTTAGGTCCCATGCAAGAAATGGGAATGAATTTCAAACACCTGGGCACCGTTGATTGCCGGCAAAACATTGAGATGCCTGGTTTTAAATTCTAGTAAATCAAAAACTCATCTGAAATTCATGAAACTTGGCATGCTATCATGGAGCGGCATCAACATGTCATGGTAAAAATTATGTCCCATTTGGGGCAGGTTTGGGTATATGCTTCTCACAAATCGGAGCTTCTCGCAACAAGCATGATGGTTTTCGGTAGGGAACGTCCCACCTTTGGGGCGAAACGATATCCGTCACCTCTTATTGCTTTCAAATTTTTTTCTCGTGTCAACATAGAACAATAGGAGTGTTGTGTGAATTTCTGTGAATTTTCGGGGTTCGTTTGGACATTTTCATGCATTAACTAAGTTTTCAATGCATTTTATGTGCATAATTAAAATTTGAACTACATGCACAGCTCCAGTGCATATAAATTGGTTGACAAATCAAATATGTGTCCTTAGGTGCATGCTTAGGTCCCATGCAAGAAATGGGAATGAATTTCAAACACCAGGGCGCTGTTGATTGCCGACAAAACATTGAGATGCCTGGTTTTTAAATTATAGTAAATCCAAAATTCTGTTAACCATTCACGTGACGCCACGTGTCTTGGTTTTAATGGCTGTAGGAGGTGTCGTGCGAACAGCTGCTTGAACTTGAGTGAACAGGAAGTGTGCGAGTGCCGTCCGGTGCGCAGGCTGACCGAGCGGCGTGCAAGCTATCCTCGAGTGCGCAGGCTCACCGGGAAGCATGTGAGTTGTACGCTGCGCAGGCTCACTGGGAAGCGAGCCCTTTGACTTCCATGGCCGCCCGCCTTGCTCGCATCCTCTCCATTGATGGCGCCCAAGCCGCAGTTTAATTCACTTTTTAAATATAAAACACTCATCGCAAACATTTTAGTTAGAACACCCGTATGCAAACCGACAGCTTCCCCAGGAAGCAAAGAGAAAATGGTCCGAGCAGGATTTCTACAGCTCTTGATCGCAAAAGTTTTAGATAGAACACCCGTATGCAAAGTGAGAGCAGCGCAGGATTTGTGCATCCCTTCAACGCAAACGGTTGTTTTGGATGACCCATGTGCAACCACGTACAAAAAATTTGGTAAGATTTGTCAATCCTTGTAACATTGCGATTTGTCAAAATATGAAGCTAAAAATCACTAGCAGTATCTAATTTTTGCAACTAAAATTCAGTAATTAAGCATAGATTTCATTCATAGATTAAGAAGTCATTCTTAATTTATACAAACAATTTAACTTGACAGCTGAACCGACCAAACTTCTTCCCAATTGTTGACAACCACGTACAGAAATAGCTAGTTCAACTATATATACTAGCTAATTTTAAGTACATTGTACAGGTCCACCACATCTATAGTCAGATGAACTGAACAAAATAGCCCCTAAATACTACTAGTACTGCGGAGGGGCTTTGTACTACTTTCGGCAGACTCTCCTCTGTCGAGCACGCTCACTAAGAGGCGGAGGAGTAGGAGCCTACCGACGAGCTGGGCAACCGCAATGCGGTGACTGCCGCTAATGCAGCTTCAGCGATGCTCACCTCAAATGCCTTTTGCCGCTCCAGACGGCCCCTCTTGAAGCGGTGGTTCTGCTCGTAGATCTCCTGATTCCTCACCTCTGAGGCGGCGTGTACCGCGGACACTATGGCGGTAAGGCTCTTTGCATGCTCGACGAGGCACTCCTCCTCCTCGCGTAGGAACTCGGTGTAGCGCGCAAGGTCGCTGTCGCATGTGCGGGCATCCACCTCCGCCTCCTGCCTTCGGGCGGCGGTGGCGGAGCAGGTGATGACCTCGATGATCGACGGTGGGCTGGCGTCCACGGCGGCCGATGACGGGGTGGTGGCCACGACCACCACCTCCCGCCTTCGGGCCGTGGTGGTGGAGCGGGTGATGGCCATAGTGGCCGGCAGTGGGGTGGCGGCCACAACGGCCATCTCTTGCCTTCAGGCCGCAGCGGCGGAGCGGGCGATGGCCCTGGCTTTCAACAGTGGTGTGCCAGCAACGGCGGCCGGCAACAGCTGCAATGGGCACCGGCGGCGGAGCGTGTGGTGGGTGTTCTGCGCACACCCAACAGGGACGCCATGCGCACTACACTACGCCGGGGACTGCACTGCCGCCGCGGTGTAGCCTCCCAGCTAGAGCTGTCCTCTGATGATGACGGAGCGGTTGAGCGACGAGGACGGACCGGTGCCATTGCGATTGTGGGAGAAGCAGACGAGATAAGCTACAGGGATGGAGGGGAAAATGTTACGCAGGACTCGCCGGCCATGAGGGTTTTTATAGCAGGCCGATAAGCATTGGGATTTTGGGGGATTTCACCGAGTCGGGCGGGAAGCTTGCGTGGGAACCTGTAAGGTTGCGCAGGAATGAGCTCACCGACGATTCATTGGCACCACCGTTTGGCAAAAAGAACGCCCCTGTGCACTGCGCAAGCTTGCGATGTAAGCCGTCTGCGGCAGCGGGGTGACAAGGCATGCGAGAGGAGGACGAAAGGCCACGTACACATACGGTTAATAAAAAAACGTTTGTGACTTAATTACCTACTATACAATCGTCCTGGTTTAAAAGTATGATTTAACTAATAAAATACGAATGCATGTCGCCAAGGAATATATAGTTGGATTTGTATTTGAACATAGTTTCCAATTATATAATTTTAAAACATGCATTAACATTTTGTTGGTTAAATTTGAGGGCAAAGTATGGCTCGAAATATAAAGGAGACTATAGACTAGACGGAGGTGGTACCACACGGCCGCTCTCTACGTAGCGACGCAACTGTCGGCTGGCTTGTAGGCGACCATTTCCTGTGTGTTCAACTGCTCTATGCATGTGGTTTCTTGCGATTCAGGCAGCCGTAGCGCGCGCTCTGCTCTCGCGTCCCTCAGGGTGCTCGGTGCACGATCACGCACGTTCGTGTGCAAGCGGTTGCACCGGGCGCGACACGAAGATGCAGTTACCCGCTGCAAAAACTGTCATGCGGACGCGCCAGAATCTATGCCGCCCGACCCCCTTTTATTCCTGCAGCCATTTACTTTCATCTCTCGTCTCACATGACACAGTAAGCGCACCAACGAGGACACATATAGAGAGGACATCCAGCGGTTCCAATGGCGCTCCCTGTGGCTCCAATGGCACTCCCAGCGGCCGACGACGACAACGGTGGGCAGTTCACCACGCATCACGTAGTGGACACCCACGTGAGGGGAAGGCCCTCTCGGTGGTGTACACGAACGATCTGGTCTCGGTGGAGAGCTCCATCCAAACTATGGAGCAGTTCCTTGCCGAGGACAAGTACCGAGTGGTCGGCTTCGACCTCGATTGCACCATGGGTCATGCCGGGCACGATCAGAAGGTTGCCATCGCCCAGTTGTGCGTGCGACATGATGTCCTTGTCTACCACTTCCACCTTGCCACAAGGCCTTGCGAGCGTTTCTCTAGGTTTATCAAGAGCTCCGACTACAGTTTCGCTACGGTGGACACCACCAACGATCTAAAAGCGCTCAAGGTTTCAGACTTGAAATGCCCGAATCTTGTCAATATCCAGCACCACTACAAGGTCAGGGGCAGCAACAAAAGCAAACTGAATTCCCTAGTTGACCTCACCTCGGCCATCATCGACCCCTACTATGCGAAGATGAAGCAAGAGAGAAATAAGGACAAGAACGCCTAGCACAGTGTGTGGCATAAGAGACTGGATGAACAACATGTCCAGTACGCGGCCATGGATGCGTACACAAGCTACAAGATGTACAGGTGGATCGTTGACATGAGGAACTGTCTTCTTCCTGACGCAGACGAGGGATTGAGCCACATAGTAGTCACGGGAGCATCGCAAGAAGTAGATGACTAGACGATCATTTCTCCTACTTTAGAATGCATGCAATTGTTTATTGAGGTGTGTGCGAATGATCTGTATAGTCAGTTATGTAATTGGATGTTTATTTCAGTTATATATATATACATGTTATTCTACTGTAGACAGAGCAATTCACACGTCTTATTAGCAGCAGTCGTATGTGTTATTATTGGTCTTCGTACACATTTCAGATTATGGACCTGTTTGCCGCGTATCACACACACCTTGTTCAGTTGAACCATTTCCATTGTGTTGCCTAATCACACACAATTCATCCGAGTGAACTGTATGCCGTGTATCGCACACGCCTTCAACTGGCTGCCCATATCTTTTGTGCCTCCTCATCCCAAACAGTTAACTGAGCTAAACCGTACGCTCTGCATTGCACACGCAACTAAATTCTGAACCGTGTTTGGTGCATCTATCATCGCAAATGTTTTGCACCTTTTTGACGGTTTTTTACACCACTGTTTGCGATTATGGCATCGCACATAGTTTCGTCGAAGGGTCTCTGATCGTAGTGTCGCGTTTGGACCATCCTGCAGTAGTGTAACACCGAGGGCCCAAAAGAAAGAAGTAAAAGAAAACTCAACTAAACAAAAGCACCCAAAAACCATCAATCACACACAAACAAGATCACATATTACTGTTTTTCACACAATATGCATGCCTACTTAAGCACACAAATCTCGCGAGATCTCTAGTACTACGATCTAACATGATGTGATGGTGTGCACGAAGACAAATCAATGTGTGGAAGAGTTGGTGTAAACATCGCTACACCAAGTTCTAGCTCGAGAAGGTAGCATCCTTGACTAGCTCATAAGTGAGGACGGACTTGGTAACCATGTAGCGCGACACGGATGTCGCAACCACATTATTATCAAGCGGACGGAAAAGATCCATACTCGTCCAAGGAATAGGATAGCGGGGAAAATTGAGTCGGCACACATTGCCCTTTTTGACAACTAGGATCATTAGGGGTTGTCATACGACAAGAAAAAGGCACGATTCGGGATAGAAGCATGTCCATCACCGAAACGATAGGCGGGGCTGAAAGAAAGACATCGGCATGATACTTGAGCACCATTTCTACAAAAATTGTTGGGGTCACTTGGCATCACTCCGCTGGGACAGAAATGACGCCAAACACCAAAGACGAGCAAGAAAAGAAACTGGAAGAAATGCAGGGGCTGAGCTATAGTGGATCTGAACTGATGCTAGCTACACTCACAAGATAAACCGTTAGCAACAAGTAATAAGGCTATATGCATGCTAAGCAACAAACAAATGCAGCAACCAAATGCGACAAACAAGCCAAACTCTATACTATCGATTTCTATCGCTCGCGCTGACTAGGGCGTCCTACAGCTAGACCTGCTCAGATACCAAGCATATGGCACCCCAGCTCAGAGAAACCGAAACACCCCGTATTCCATCCCAAAGATCGAGATGAAGTCTTCTGGAATACGACACTACTTGAAATAGAACAAATCAGCTCCTATTACAAAGGATAATAATACAAGGGTATGATGTTACAAAGGATCACATCAGCACGGCGACAGTACGCCTCCGATACAACACTTGCTCTATGCTAGCAGCGGAACAACTCGTAGCAGCGGAATACTTCTTGCAGCAGAACAACGACGAAGGTGGTGAAATCCACTCCGCAGGGACTCTGGTTGGGACACGGTCTAGCTCACATGCACGAAAACCTATACAATCAATCAATCAATCAATCACGGCATCACCTGCAATCTGGCATGACATGCCAGGTCAGTACATTGAATGTACTTGAAAGCTCACAACGACCAAAAGCATCAAGGCAAGACAATAGCATAGCATTAAGCAGATTAATTAATTAACAACAACTACTAAGCATGATATGAAACTACTGCAATGCTGATAAACCAACATCTTAGATCTCAGTAACCATCTCACTCTTGGCTAACCGGCCAAGCAATATACCATCTCGATCACCTCGTGATCCAAACATCCACATGATCACCTCGCGGTCACAACATCCACATGATCACCTCGTGACTACATCACCAACTGAATGATCATCCTCGAGATCATCTCAACAACATCATCAACATCCTGCCAAACTGTTACTGATCACAATATCAACATATAACTCACCTATAAGTCATTCTGTCATGTGAGTGTTGATCGAATGGTGTGACCTAGTACAAACTTGTGCCATGACCAAGGATGCGGCTATCGATAGATTAAACACACACACTCCATAGAGGTAGTGCACTTTACACACACCACAGAACCCATGGCCTCACACTCCCATTCGGGTGGACCAACGGTGTTCCGAAAAAACCGATCTACTGCCATGACACTCTCCCGGTCACTCCGACCAATGCCCTTATGGGCTAAGTCATGGGTGGCCCTGTGTCTACCAAAGACATCAATGACCACCGTCGTGGAAAAAAAGGTCCCAAACAGGGACAAGAGGGCCCTATCAAACTACGGGCACACAAGGCTTATGTCCTCCTACCTGATCAGGGTAGCACGCTCCCATAACCTTCCCTCATTGGAGGCACCGGCGAGAGACTTGACAATAGACCACATTAGGGCCTTCCCATAAAAGGCAAATGTGGTTGCACTGGAAAATCCCGGTTCGGTGGCACCTGACCAACCTAATGATGGAATATGTCCCCAAAATATAACAATAATAACTGATTCTCCGACATCATCTATCAACCTGTAATCCAAGTCATAGCTCTATCCAACAAATAATCTAAAGCGTAATATTGTCATACCAAAATACTCCTAGGATAGCATAATCCTACTATCACGATGAATCCAAGAACGATAATACTACTACTCCAATAGCAAGAACAAGAATCATCTCCAAAATCATACTGCAAAACATAATATCAACTAACATCATGATGAAACACTAGCCACTAATAATCCAAAGGCAACATGACATCCCAAGTAAAACTCCAAAATATCATAGCAGATACCATCATGAAAGTAAGCATAATATGAGCCACTAAAAATCCAATGGAAACAAGTCATCCACAAAAGCTGCAAAATATTAGTCCTAGAACTCCAAACAACATCATGGCAATAGCAAGATTCAAATAATACTCCGAGAAATGCCATGAACAAGATCACATGTAACTAAAGCAAATTTTAAACAAGTTCAAATAGTTAAAACCATGGCACTGCATTGCAATCATGCAAATGGAGGGTGTGGCTTGCCTGGGATGGAGGGATTCATCGGGAATAAGTGCGAGAAGCTTGCGGAAAGAATCACCGGAAAACATTCTCTCTCGAAGGGGCTGAATAAGGGCAAGGGCATAATGGCCATTTTAAAAATGTGACAACATCATGAAAATGATACCGACATAACGGGCTCGATAAGACGAAGAAGTAGGCTTTGGAATCACCTCATTTGGAGCTACGGTTGAAGAGATACGGATGTTCGTCCATTAGCACAAAAATGTAACATCCCAAATTTTCAATTTGGAATGTTATACGTTAGCTCATCATTGCATATCATAATTTATTTGCTTCTGGTTTGATCCTAGAAATTTCTACGCAACTCAAGGACCCACGGAGAGAGTTGGGGATTTCGTTATTTTCATATTTGAGTTTTCTCAAATTTTGAAGATAGGATCATTTGGTTTTAATTATTTTATCATCAATTATTTCTATTACAAAAATATGAGAGAAGGAATAAAATGACTTTCCCAAAATAAAGAAATATTGAGGATTTAATAATAAAATCAAATAAGATTTTGTTTCGGAGTTTTTCGTTATTTTATTTGAATTTAGGAAAAATGTGTGTTTTTCAAAATTGCATTTAGGCCCCAAATAAATGTTCACCTTGTGAGGCTTGATTTTAGAAGCCCGGGAAAATTTATTTCGGGATTTTTGGAGTTCGTTTAGTATTTCTTTCTATTTTTCTTCTGTGCGTAATTATTTTAAAAAAATCGCATCGACCTACGGGCCGTGTCCGACCGGGACTCCGGCTCGCGTAGGGGAGCCCAGCCGAAGCCAGCTCGCCCGCGCCCCGAAACCCTAGCGCGCCGCCCACCCGCGCCCGAACCTGCCGCCGCCGCCACCAGCGCCGCACGCCGCCGCCGCGCCGCCGCCTCGCCGACCCGCCGCCCGAGGTCGCCTCGTAATCCGCGCTGCCGTTTTTTCGACAAACCGTCTGGTTTTTCCGTCGGTTTTTTGTCGGTTTTTTCAGTTTCGGTTTTTTAAATAGATCAGTTTTCCCGATTTATTTAAATAGCGAGCGTTTGTCTGTTCGTTCCTTCTAGCGAACATTCGCCGTTTTTCTTTTTCTCGGATTAAATCCGTGATTTTTCTGATCGCGATTTCTGATCAGATTTTCGTTTTAGTATAACTTTTCGCTCGTTTATCGGAATCAGGCGATTCAAGCGCCTGGAGTTTCATCTCGAAACCCTCTATCCGTTTAACCAACTTAAACAAGTTTTTGCTACTGTAAAAATTGCCTTAGATCCAGATTAGTAGAACGAAGTTGTCTTCTTTCGTCGTTTGACTTTCATTGATTCGTTTGATTTGATTCTTTTTGCCAACCGGAGTTCTTAAGTTGAACCTTCTGGTTAGATCTCTTATTTCAATTTTACCTGTGCATTAGATGAATACTTATTGTATGCTTGTTTGTTTGTGTGTGATAGAATACCCGGAGTGCGCCGCCTGTTACTTCGAAACTCTAGGTTTCGCGCATCGTCAGGAAGGCAAGTAACACTTTGATCATACCTTTACTACTACCCAGTTTTATTGCATTAGATCAATCCTCACACATTGCATGATTAGGATCTAATTAAATTGTGGGATGGGAAGTAGTTGAGGTAGTACCTATTACCTGTTTTATTATCAAACCTTGGGAGTTACTTCTACGTTTGCCATTATGCCATGCTATGCTAGTAGACGTGGATTGGGTGAGTGATATCCATGACAGATGTGAGTTTGTTAATTAATGGTTTATCTAAGGTGGCAACTTAAACACACATCTGGGTGGATTGAGGTACCTGGGTATTCCAGGATTGCCTGTTTTTCTTTATGGACCGTCACCCAGGCCCAAAGGGATCATGAGATTTTTCATATTAGAGACTTCCGTGTGCAGCCACAAGCCATTTTGGGCTCTGGCATAGTTGATCAAGTCGTGCGAACTCTTACAGGGTAGACTAGCAGATGTAGGGGAAAGTAGGTGTAACGGTCTGTCCATCGTAAGGTGCTAGTGCTTCTGAAAGACTATGTCTCGGTTATCCGTCTTCTCAAACACCATGTAGTGCGAGAAACCAACCGGAGGCGATCAAGTCTTGTGGGGAAAAGTGCGCAAACCTCTGTAGAGTGTAACAAACTAATCATGGTTAGCTGTGTCCCTGGTTATGGACAACTTGAGTATCTAGTACTTGGATTATCATGTGAATCTCAACATGTTACTCTAAATTAATTTTGTTGGGTTTTGATAATGATGATGTTTAATTGGGATTGAGGATGTTGTCAACCATTCTCAATGTTTAACAACCACCATGATAGTAAATAAAATTTATTCCTTTGTTGTAGGGAAAAATTGGCTTTACGCAAAACTGTAACCATAGAGCTTTCCACCAGCCAAATATGCATATAGTATAGTTGTTTCATTCCATTACTCTCTATGTGTTACATTGCCAGCATATTCCATGTGCTGACCCGTTTCGGGCTGCAACATTAATGTTGCAGACTTTTCAGACGATGATTAAGGAGTTTTTAGGTCGTGGTTCTATACTCAGTGATGCCGTTGGAGTTGATGGACTCACTTATCTTCCAAGCCTTCCGCTGTTATCATTATTAGATGGCCTTAAGCCATATTTATTGTAATAAGTTCTCTTTTGAGACACTCGATGTAATAAGTGTGTGATTGCTACTCTGTTATAAATCCTCCGAGTACTATGTGGTGTCAGCATTACTGATCCAGGGATGACACTGGAGCACAGAGATCAGACTATTTGAGGTCTGGTCGCTATAGAGATGGTATCAGAGCACACGCTGACTGTAGGACACGACCACTAAGCTAAAGACCTAGATCACTATTCACTCTTTTCTCTTCTAACCTCTCATCTTTTCTACTCTTTAGGATGGCGGATGCAAGGAACAAGTTCACGCAACCGGATGAAGATACACCCTTTGGACATCACTTGAAGGAAGTCACGAGATACCTGAACATAGGAGTACCAAGCTTCACCGGAACCTACAACGCCACTTTACCTGAAGAAGAGCGCTGGATGATTCAAGTTCAAGTTCCAGGAAGGACGTTCATGCCAGTCATTGAGCCCGTAGAGTTTTCATTTGATGCCCCAACTTGGAGTCTAGGAAAGAGCCTGGTAGCTCACATCGCCATGGGACGCATTGGATAAGTCTACCGCAATGATCTCAAGGATACTATCTACCAGATTTGTGGGCGCAGAGATGAGCACTGGGAGATGATCAGCACCATAAAGGATAGATCAATTGCAGCTTTTATCCAGGAGTTAAACTAGCACATTCGACGACAGGAGAACCAGATGTGTGCCGACATGATAGACCTGAAGAAGGCAATGACAAGAATTAAGGAACTGGAGGAAGAACTCAAGGCTACACGTGAAGATTATGAAGAGGAAATTGAAGTACTAGTGGATAAGAATGCCGACCTAACAATGAAGCTAGCAATATTTATGGGAGACCCTACACCAGTAGATGAAGATGAAGAACCCAAGGAGATTCGCCCGGAAGACTACATCATCATCGACGACACCGACTTGGACCCAGATGATAGCGATGATGACTATGTTGATGAAGCCGGAGCAGATATCATGGAGTCTGCAACCGAGGAATATTTCTAGTAGACCACCTCATCAGTAGTAGTAGTCCACCATGTAAATATAGTAGTCCGGGCACTTTTGCGATAGTTAGATCGATTCTATGCCCTTGTTTGATTGAATGAAGTGAATTGTTTGCTTTTGCCCCATGTGCATATGGGTAGTGTTTTCTCTTTAGACCCCCTCTATTCTTACATCTCATCTTTTCTAAACCCTCAGATGCCTCCGAGACGTGACCCCAAATTTACTTTTCCACCGGAGCTCACCCAGTTGATCCAGCAGCAGAACACATTGATGCAGTTGCTAGTCCAGAATCAGAATCAGGGGAACAACAACAACAACAACCCACCACCACCACCACCTGTTGATCACTTAGCCCGTTTTCTTAGGCTGAATCAGCCGGTGTTTTCCAGTAGCACCGAGCCGATAGTAGCAGATGATTGGCTCCACAAGACAGCTAGAGAGTTGA
The DNA here is from genome assembly GCF_018294505.1 of Triticum aestivum. NCBI lineage: Eukaryota > Viridiplantae > Streptophyta > Magnoliopsida > Poales > Poaceae > Triticum > Triticum aestivum. The sequence continues at coordinate 519,447,033 of NC_057803.1, read as the reverse complement.
CCATAGGAGGATGCACAGATGTAGAGTAGGTGAAGTTTGCCGCACATTAGCTTGAAGGACCCGCAGCATCATGGTGGGAGAATTTCACAGCCACTTTCCCTGTCGACACTGTCACATGGGACCAGTTTCAGCAGGCCTTTTGTACTGCCCATGTTTCAGCAGGAGCTATGGCCATGAAGAAGCGTGAGTTTCACAACTTGCGCCAAGGAGGACGGACAGTTGGCCAGTATGTGGAGGACTTTAGTAAGTTAGCACGTTATGCCCCAGATGACATTGCTACGGATGTAGCTAAGCAGGAGAAGTTTCTGGAAGGACTGAATGATGAGTTGAGCATGCAGCTAATGGTAGCAACCTTCAACAACTACCAGGAGTTGGTAGGCCATGCTCTTATGATTGAAGGCAAGCAACAGCAAATTGAGAACCACAAGAGGAAGTATGGACAAGGAAAGTACAATTCAGGAGCTCAGCAGAAGCCACGTTTTACCCCTAGACCGGGAGGACATTTTCAGCATACCCATGGAGGAGGTAGCTCGCATTATCACAATGGCACCAAGAATGGTAATGGGAATGGAGGAAACAATGGCCAGAATCGCACCAACCCATCAACCCTAGCCAAGAAGGACCTGAGCCAAATCACTTGCTTTAAGTGTTAGAAGACTGGACATTATGCCAATGAATGTCCTGAAGGCCAGAATGGCAATGGAAGTTCTGGGAAGAAGCCGAACCCTTTCAATAGGGGATAGGTGAACCACATTAATGTGGAGGAGGTTGAAGAGCAGTCGGATGCCGTAATTGGTAAGTTTTTGGTTAAGTCATTTACTGCACTCGTTCTTTTTGATACTGGTGCATCGCATTCATACATATCAAGGGGATTTGTGAATAAGTATAACCTGCCCACTAAGGTTCTTAGAACACCTATGCTAGTAAGCTCACCAGGAGCGGAGTATATGGCTAGTAAAGGATGTTTTCAAGTGCCATTGAGTATAGGTAGGCATGTGTTTCCCTCGAATTTAATCATTTTGGAATCACAAGGATTGGATGTAATTCTGGGTATGGATTGGCTGTCGATGTACGGAGGAAACATCGATTGCGCCAGTAAGACAATTTTGCTTACTACCCCAGAAGGGAGAAGGATCAAGTATGTATCCCGGCATGTGCCAAAAGGGACTCACGTAAATTGTTTAACAGGAGTTCTGCAGGAGGAAGTACCAGTTGTAAGGGATTTCCCTGAAGTATTTCCAGAGGAGTTACCAGGCATGCCTCCGGATAGAGATATTGAGTTTTCGATTGAGCTATTGCCAGGCACAGGGCCAATATCAAAGAGACCATACAGGATGACTGCAAAGGATTTGGTGGAAATTAAGAAGCAGATTAAAGAGTTACTGGATAAGGGATATATTCGCCCAAGTTCTTTGCCTTGGGGATCGCCAGTACTTCTAGTGGAGAAGAAGGATGGATCGTTAAGGATGGTTGTTGATTATCGAGGATTGAATGAAGTAACAATTAAGAACAAGTACCCACTACCAATGATCAATGATCTGTTTGATCGATTGCAAGGAGCTAAGGTATTTTCCAAGATCGATCTGCGATCAGGATACCACTAGTTGAAGATTCGAGAACATGATACTCCTAAGACAGCTTTTACCACCAGGTATGGGCTGTATGAGTATACCGTTATGTTATCTGGTCTGACTAACGCACCTGCCTATTTTATGAACATGATGAACAAAGTGTTTATGGAGTTCTTGGATAAGTTCGTCGTGGTGTTCATTGATGATATCCTGGTTTACTCGAAAAATGAAGAGGAGCATAAGGAACATTTGCGTTTGGTACTTAGTAAGCTCAGAGAACATCAGTTGTATGCCAAGTTCAGCAAATGTGAGTTTTGGTTGAAGGAAGTAGGATTCCTCGGACACGTTATATCCGGAGAAGGAATAGCAGTAGATCCCACTAAAGTTGATACCGTGACCAAGTGGGAAGCACCAACCACGGTTGGAGAGATACAGAGTTTTCTTGGACTCGCAGGATACTACCGGAGATTCATTGAGAATTTCTCCAAGATTGCAAAGCCTATGACGGAGTTATTAAAGAAGGATACCAAGTTCAAATGGACTGAGGAATGTGAGACTAGTTTCCAGGAGTTGAAGAAACGCTTGGTTACTTCACCAGTGTTGATTTTGCCAGATCAGACCAAGGACTGTGAGGTGTATTGCGACGCTTCACATCGAGGACTTGGAGCAGTGCTTATGCAGGAAGGGAGAGTTGTTTCATATGCCTCAAGACAACTAAAACCTCATGAGTTGAATTATGCTACGCATGATTTGGAATTAGCAGCCGTAGTGCATGCATTGAAAACATGGAGACATTTTCTGATTGGAAACCATTGCGAGGTGTATACGGATCATAAGAGTTTGAAATACATTTTCACGCAAAAGGAGTTGAACCTCAGACAAAGGAGATGGTTGGAGCTCATCAAGGATTATGATATGAGATTGCATTACCATCCCAGAAAGGCTAATGTAGTAGCTAACGCATTGAGCCGTAAGAGCCATGTTAATACACTAATGACGGGATAAATACCAAGGGAGTTATCCGAAAATATTCGAGAGTTATGTTTGGAAATAGTTCTGAGAGGCTATGTAGCAGCATTGGAGATTCAGTCAACTTTGATGGATAGAATCATAGAAGCTCAGAAGACTAACAAGGAGATTGCCTCTATAAAGGAGAAAATGAGAGAAGGAAAGGCTAAAGGATTTCGTGAGGATGAGCACGACACCCTATGGTTTGAAGACCGTGTTTATGTGCCCAATGACCCGGAGATCAGGAAGTTGATTCTGCAAGAGGCACACGATTCACCGTATTCGATTCACCCAGGAAATACCAAGATGTATTTGGATTTGAAGGATATTTTCTGGTGGACCGGAATGAAGAAAGATATTGCGGAGTATGTAGCAGTTTGTGATGTATGTCAGAGAGTAAAGGCAGAGCATCAGAAGCCAGCAGGATTGCTACCCGAATGGAAGTGGGATAAGTTAGGCATGGATTTTATCACAGGATTACCCAGGACTCGTTCAGGCTATGACTCGATTTGGGTTGTAGTCGATCGGTTGATGAAAGTAGCTCATTTCATCCCAGTAAAGACCACTTACACCAGTGCTAAGTTGGCAAAGATATACATGACCAGGATTGTATGCTTACATGGAGTTCTCGAGGAGTATAGTATCAGATAGAGGAACCCAGTTTACCTCAAAGTTCTGGAATCAGTTGCATGAAACTTTGGGTACCAGGCTAGAGTTCAGCACAGCTTTTCATCCACAGATAGATGGACAGACCGAGAGAGTCAATCAGATTTTGGAGGACATGCTAAGAGCTTGTGCGCTAGATTACGGATCTAGTTGGGACGAGAATTTGCCATATGCAGAGTTCTCTTACAACAACCGTTACCAAACCAGTTTGAAAATGGCCCCTTTTGAAGCCTTGTACGGAAGGAGGTGCACAGCATCGTTGTCGTGGGACGAAGTTGGAGACCGCCAGTTGTTTGGGCCTGATTTGATTAAAGAGTCTGAATAGAAGGTGAATTTAATTCGCGATAGGCTCAAGATAGCCCAGTCCAGGCAGAAGAGCTACGCAGATTCTAAGCATAAGGAGACAGTTTACAAAGTCGGAGACCGAGTTTATCTTCGAGTATCCCCACTTCGAGGAACAAAGCGTTTTGGTGTTAAGGGAAAGTTAGCGCCATGATTTGTAGGACCATACCGAGTATTGGAACATATGGGAGAAGTGGCCTACAAGTTGGAATTGCCCGACGGATTGTCAGGAGTTCATGATGTGTTCCACGTATCTTAGTTGAAGAAGTGCCACGCGGAGATGGCTGGCATACCCTTGAGAGACACAGTGCCATTGGAAACAATTCAGTTGGACAATGATTTGACCTATGAGGAGAAACCAATTAAGATTCTCGAGTTTGCCAGCCGAGTCACCCGCAGCAAGGTTATCAAGTTTTGCAAGGTTCAGTGGAGCCACCACATAGAGGATGAAGCCACCTGGGAACGAGAGGAAGATTTGCTCAAGGACCACCCTCACCTATTTTCTAGCCAACCCGAATCTCGAGGACTTAGATGAATACTTGTGCATTAGATGAATACTTATTGTATGCTTGTTTGTTTGTCTGCGATAGAATACCCGGAGTGCGCCACCTGTTACTTCGAATCTCTAGGTTTCGCGGATCATCAGCAAGGCAAGTAACACTTTGATCATAGCTTTCCCACTACCCAGTTTTATTGCATTAGATCAATCCTCACACATTGCATGATTAGGATCTAATTAAATTATGGGATGGGAAGTAGTTGAGGTAGTACCTATTACCTGTTTTATTATCAAACCTTGGGAGTTACTTCTACGTTTGCCATTATGCCATGCTATGCTAGTAGACGTGGATTGGGTGGGTGATATCCATGACAGATGTGAGTTTGTTAATTAATGGTTTATCTAAGGTGGCAACTTAAACACACATCTGGGTGGATTGAGGTACCTGGGTATTCCAGGATTGCCTGTTTTTCTTTATGGACCACCACCCAGGCCCAAAGGGATCATGAGATTTTTCATACTAGAAACTTCCGTGTGCAGCCACAAGCCATTATGGGCTCTGGCATAGTTGATTAAGTCATGCGAACTCTTACAGGGTAGACTAGCAGATGTAGGGGAAAGTAGGTGTAACGGTCTATCCATCGTAAGGTGCTAGTGCTTCTGAAAGACTATGTCTCGGTCATCCGTCTTCTCAAACACCATGTAGTGCGAGAAACCAAACGGAGGCGATCGAGTCTTGTGGGGAAAAGTGCGCAAACCTCTGCAGAGTGTAACAAACTAATCATGGTTAGCCGTGTCCCCGGTTATGGACAACTTGAGTATCTAGTACTTGGATTATCATGTGAATCTCAACATGTTACTCTAAATTAATTTTGTTGGGTTTTGATAATGATGATGTTTAATTGGGATTGAGGATGCTGTCAACCATTCTCAATGTTTAACAACCATGATAGTAAATAAAATGTATTCCTTTGTTGTAGGGAAAAATTGGCTTTACGCAAAACTGTAACCATAGAGCTTTCCACTAGCCAAATATGCATATAGTATAGCTGTTTCATTCCATTACTCTCTATGTGTTACATTGCCAGCATATTCCATGTGCTGACCCATTTCGGGCTGCAACGTTAATGTTGCAGACTTTTCAGACGACGATTAAGGAGTTTTTAGGTCGTGGTTCTATACTCAATGATGCCGTTGGAGTTGATGGACTCACTTATCTTCCAAGCCTTCCGCTGTTATTGTTATTAGATGGCCTTAAGCCATATTTATTGTAATAAGTTCTCTTTTGAGACACTCGATGTAATAAGTGTGTGATTTCTACTCTGTTATAAATCCTCCGAGTACTGTGTGGTGTCAGCATTACTGATCCAGGGATGACACCGGAGCACAGAGCTCAGACTGTTTGAGGTCTGGTCGCTACAAAAAACAAATAAAAACATATGTTTTTCTGTTGCTAACGGGTGAACGTCCAAAAAATAGCAGATTCGGCCGGCGGCTGCGAAATAGAAAATGCATTTTCATCAACACGCTTCCCCATAGAGAAAACATAATATTCTTAGTACAGAGCCAGAATGCGCTTCCCCTAGGGCAAGACGTATTTGGCTGAGTGCGTCTCCACTTAACCGCGCGGGCCTGGGCTGCGAGGGATGACGAGTGGGGTTGCGGGGAAGGTGGGGTCCTCCTGGCAGGGTTTTCTTCCTCCTCTCACGCCTACACTTGGCCCTGGGGAGGGGAGGACCCCGACTGCCGGTGTTGCAGGCCACCACCCACAGCGTGCGGCATACCGGCGTGACCAGGAGGCGGAGCTGCACCTGCGTGGACCACATATGCATCTTGGGGAGGCTGGAGTCGAGCAGGGAAGCACCCAGGCGGACGACCGTGATGGACGAAGATGGGGTCGGGGCTACGGTGCTCCGGCGGAGGAGTAGAAGGAACGGGGCGATTCTGCTAGCTCCGGGAGGCCTTCAGGTGGTGGTTTGGTGAGGGAGAAGCGCTCGGAGGTCTCGGATTCGAGCGCATAGAGGCGGCGGCCATGGCGGTGATGGGAGGGAAAGAGAGCTCCTCGAGCTTGGTGGAGTGGCTAGACGGGGCTTTTGGGAGTGAGGGAGGACTGCTGGTGTGCTCGGAGGCCGCGGGGAGTGGCTATATATAGCCGAGGAGGGGATGCCGAGGTCAGAGGCGGCCGTGCACGTTCGGCCGATGGTCTGGCGAGCTCAGTGATCACGGGGAGAGCACCGGAACACAATGAGTCATTGATGCAGAGGTCACGGAGCATCAAGAGCCAAGGGGGAGTAGAGGAAGAAGAGACGAGCACCATTAAAGCCTTGTTGGCCACTGTTCGCCCGTGGGCGTGCGGTGGCGAGCACCAATGAGGAGGTTTATGGAAGGGGAGAGGGGTCCAGGGAGGTGACAACGATGAGGCACAGCTGCTAGAAACAGTCACGCGCGCGATGGCGACGAGAGGGAGAGGGACCGAAGCTAGAAGACATCCTAGACACGACCACGGCACACAGAGCGCATGAATAGGCATGCCAGCTGCACGGTTACCACGCGACATGGTAGGAAGGGCTGTAGGCGATGGAAAACTTTATCTAGGGTGTTGTCTCTCCATCCTGGAGGTGGTAGATAGCAAGAGCTCGAGAGAAGAGGCTCTGCATCTAAGTTAGGCATTGATTAAAGTTTGCTATAGCAAACTTGGTTATGCACTGGTGATCAACAGGGAAGAGCTATGGGCCAAATGGGTTGTCTGGGAGGTTTATCTTAGGAAGGACTATGATGTTGCGGGTTTAGAGAAGAAATGGATCACAAAACAACATGGTTGCTTTCTAACTGCAAAATTGGTCCAGAAACTTGATCATGAAGGGGTACTCACATAGAGTAACCATTTGAACAGAAATTTGGCAAGGCCTAATGATTTGGACATACAATGATGTTGTAAAACCTTCATACCAAATGGACTAGCCAAATTGGTACTTCCTTCACAGCCATCCTCTTTGTCCAGAAACTTGGAATAATTCTATAGAACTATTGGCTTGATGAATTGATCCCAAATTAGGTGGGGAGAGGTTTTATGTTCATGAGAATCCTCTGGTAAATGTTCAGCCAAAATGAAACAATATAAAATATACTTTCTTCACAACCTAAAAATATTGACAGAAGCAAAGATTTAATCATGTGATCACATAGCTCAAGGGATGGAGCTTAAATTCGGAGGAGGGTAATGATATGAGCACATGATGATCCATGCAAAGTTTCAACTCATTTGGATACTCCTAGCTAATACTTCCTTCACAATGCCTTGTGTCTGACAGAAACATTGAAAAATTGCTAAGGAAGATTGGCTAGGAAAATGAAGTTTAATTTTGACATGAGGCAATGATTTGGATGTAGAAGCATGCCCAAAAAGTTTGGGGGCAACTAGGAAAAGATAAATGACACTTCCTTCACAAAGTGCCACTCAAGGGAGAATAGGAAAAGGAATATTGATGGATTATTTTTGAACTAGGCAAGGAAGGTTTTGGAAAAATTTAAGGAATATATGACCCAAACAGTTTATGAGAATTATTTGGGAATTTTAGGAGTGACAGAAATATAGGTTGCTTCACAACCTAGGGCAATTAGGGTTATTTCATTAATAGAAAAAGGAATATTCCCTAGAAAAGAATTTTTAGGGTTGGGCTAGAATTTAAATGACATGATCTTGGGAAATTTTTGAGAATGATGAGCCACTTGGGAGAAGAAATGATGATGATCTCCCAGGTCAAGGCCACAGAACCACTCCAAAAAGAAAAATAGATCAAAAATCAAATAAATCAAAGGAAAAAAAGAAAAGGGTCAAAAACCAGGCTGTTACAAAAACCGACTTTAAGGAGGCTTTTACTCCAAATTTTGACCCCAGGGCTCAACATATACATAGAGGGGCAGAGCTAGCACCTGGAACACATCAAGAAACACCAAGTCATGTGCCGGCAACCCCGTCCCTCTAGTTTATCCTCCGTCATAGTTTCTGTTGTGCTTGGCGAAGCCCTACGGAGATTGTTCTTCACCAACACCATCACCACGCCGTCGTGCTGACGGAACTCATCTACTACTTCACCCCTCTTGCTGGATCAAGAAGGCGAGGACGTCATCGAGCTGAATGTGTACTGAACGCGGAGGTGCCATACTTTCGGTACTTGATCGGGACTGATCGTGAAGGTGTACGACTACATCAACCGTGCTGATAAACGCTTCCGCTTTGCGATCTTCAAGGGTATGAAGATGCTCTCCCCCTCTAGTTGCTATGCATCTCCTAGATAGATCTTGCGTGAGCGTAGGAATTTTTTTGAAATTGCATGCTACGTTTCCCAATAGGATCTACTTGATTTTTCATCTTGATTTGAATTACATGATGGGGTCAAGGTGGCAATGGATGGTGTTTGAATTGCTAGAACTTTTATCTGCAGTGAACATGCAACTATATGTGTGTCATAAAAAAATTGGAATTATTCGGAGTTCATTTGGACATTTTATACATTAAATTGGTTTCCTAGCCATTTCAGGTGCACAATTCAAAATTAAACTACATGCACATGCTCCGGTGCACCAACATGGGTTGTAAAATCATATATGTGTCCATGGGTTTATGCTAATGCCCATGCAAGAAATGGGGATGAATTTCGAACACCACCACACTGTGGCTCTCCGACAAATGTTGAGGTACCTGCTTTTGTAATTCTAGTGAATCCAAAACTTATCTGAAATTCATGAAACTTGGCATGCTATCATGGAGTGGCATCAACATGTCGTGGTAAAAATTTTGTCCCATTTGGGGTAGGTTTGGGTATAAGCTTCTCACAAACCAGAGCTTCTCACAACAAGCCTGATGGTTTCGGTATGGAACGTGCCACCTTTAGGGACGAAACGATATCCGTTGCCTCTTATTGCTTTCAAAAAAATTCTAGTGTTTACATAGAACAACAGGAGTGTTGTGTTAAATTTTGGAATTTTTCGGGATTCGTTTGCACATTTTTATACATTAACTGGGTTTTCTAGGCATTATATGTGCATAATTCAAATTTGAACTACATGCACATGCTTCGGTGCACCAACATGGGTTGTAAAATCATATATTTGTCCATGGGTTTATGCTGATGTCCCATGCAAGAAATGGGGATGAATTTCGAACACCACTGCATCGTGGCTCTCCGACAAACGTTGAGGTAACTGCTTTTGTAATTCTAGTAAATCCAAAACTCATGTGCAATTCATGAAACTTGGCATGCTATCATGGAGCAGTATCAACATGTCGTGGTAAAATTTTATCACATTTGGGGCAGGTTTGGGTATAATCTTCTCACAAACCAAAGCTTCTCACAACAAGTCTGATGGTTTCGGTAGGGAACGTGCCACCTTTGGGGATGAAACGATATCCGTTGCCTCTTATTGCTTCCAAAAAAATTCTAGTGTCAAAATAGAACAACAGGATTGTTGCGTTAAATTTTGGAATTTTTCGGGGTTTGTTTGGACATTTTTATACATTAACTGGGTTTTCTAGGCATTTTATGTGCATAATTAAAATTTGAACTACATGCACATGATCCAGTGCATATAAATTGGTTGTAAAAATCATATTTGTGTCCTTGGGTACATGCTTAGGTCACATGCAAGAAATGGGAATGAATTTCAAACACCCTCCCACCGTCACTCGGCCGCAAACATTGAGATACCTGGTTTTTAAATTCTAGTAAATCCAAACTCGTCCGAAATTCATGAAACTTGGCATGCTATCATGGAGCGGCATCAACATGCTGTGGTAAAAATTTTGTCCCATTTGGGGAAGGTTTGGGTATAAGCTTCTCACAACAAGCCTAATGGTTTCGGTAGGGAACGTGCCACCTTTGGGGGCGAAGCGATATATGTTGCCTCTTATTGCTTTCAAAAAAATTCTAGTGTCAACATAGAACAACAGGAGTGTTGTGTTAAATTTTGAATTTTTTCAGGGTTCGTTTGAATGCCGCCGGTAATAGTTTTTTAGGGGGTTTAATACTATCTCTCGAATTCTCGATCATATGAATATAAATTCGCAGTGTGACTGAATGAAAGATGTGGTTTGAATGAACTTGCGTTTTTCTCTCTGAATGTACAGACTTATCAAACAATTTTCTTTTGAAAAAACATAAATGGTTTTTAAATATAAAACACTCATCACAAACGTTTTAGTTAGAACACCCGTATGCAAACCGATAGCTTCCCCAGGAAGCCAAGGGAAAATGTGCCGAGCAGGATTTGTGTAGCTCTTGATCACAAACGTTTTAGTTATAATACCCGTATACAAACCGACAGCTTCCCCATGAAGCCAAGATAAAATGTGCCAAGCAGGATTTGTGCATCCCTTCAACGCAAACGGTTGTTTTGGATGACCCGTGTGCAACCATGTACAAACCATTTGGTAAGATTTGCATCTGGCATATTGGGTATGTTGCAATTTGTTAAACTGGAAAGATTGACATTTTTGATCTACTAACATTGCCATTTTTCAACCTTGTAACACTGGAATTTGTCAAAATATGCAGCTAAAAATCACTAGCACTATCTAATTTTTGCAACTAAATTCAGTAATTAAGCATAGATTTCATTCATAGATTAAGCAGTCGTTCTTTATACAAACAGTTCAACTCGACAGCTGAAGCAACCAAACATTTCCCCAATTGTTGCCAACCACGTACTGAAATAGCTAGTTCAACTATATGTACTAGTTAATTTTAAGTACGTTGTACAGTTCCACCACATCTATAGTCAGATGAACTGAACAAAATAGCCCCTAGATACTACTAATACTACAGAGGAGCTTTGTACTAATTTTGGCAGCCTCTCCTCTGCCGAGCGCGCTTAGCAAGAGGTAGAGGAGGAGGAGCCTACCGACTAGCTAGACAACTGCAATTCAATGCCTGTCACTGCTGCAGCTTCAGCGATGCTCACCTCAAATGCCCTCAGCTGCTCCAGACGACCCCTCTCGAAGCGGTGGTTCTCCTCGTAGATCTCCTGATTCCTCGCCTCTGAGGCGGCGTGTGCCACAGCCATCGTGGCGGTAAGGCTCTTTGCATGCCCGATGAAGCGCTCAACCTCCTCCCGCAGGAACTCGGTGTAGTGTGCAAGGTCACTGACGCACGTGCGGGCCTCCACCTCCGCCTCCCGCCTTCGGGCAATGGTGACGGAGCGGGTGATGACCCCGGCGATCAACGATGGGCTGGCGGCCATAGCTGCCAACGATGGGGTCGCAGCCACGACCACCACCTCCCGCCTTTAGGCTGCGATGGCGGAGCAGGTGTTGGCCGGCAGTAGGGTGGCGGCCACGACGGCCACCTCCCGCCTTCGGGGCGCAGTGGTGGAGCGGGCGATGACCCTGGCTTATGATGGTGGTGTGGCGGCAACAGTGGCCGGCAACAGCTGCCGACGGGAAGGGGCGGTGGAGCGTGTGGTGGGTGTTTGGCGCACACCCAACAGGGACACCATGCGCACTACACTACATCAGGGATTGCACCGCCGCTGCGGTGTAGCCTCCCAGCTGTAGCTGTCCTCTGATGACGGCAGAGTGGGTGAGTGACGACGGAGGACCGGTGCCATTGGCGATTGTGGGAGAAGTGGACAAGATAAGCTACAGGGGGAATGCGACGCAGGACTCACCGGCCGTGAGGGTTTATATAGCAGGCCGGTAAGCATTGGGATTTTGGGGGATTTCACCGAGTCGGGCGGGAAGCTTGCGTGGGAACCTGTGAGGTTGCATTGGAACGGGCTCACCGACGATTCATTGGCGCCACTTTGAGCCACCGTTTAGCCAAAAGAATGCCCACGCGCGCTACGCAAGCTTGCGCTATAAGCCATCTGCAGCAGCGGGGTGACAAGACGTGCGAGAGGAGGACGAAAGGCCACGTACACATATGGTTAATACAAAAAAAAACGTTTGTGGTTTAATTACCTACTATACCCCCATCCTGGTTTATAAGTAGGATCTAACTAATAAAATACGAATGCATGTTGCCAAAGATTATATAGTTGGATTCGTATTTGAACATAGTTTCCAACTATATAATTTTTATAACATGCATTAACATTTTGTTGGTAAAATTTAAGGGAAAAGTATGGCACACAATATAAAGGGGGCTATAGACCAAGACGGAGGTAGTAGCACACGGCCGCTCTCTATGCAACGATGCAACTGTCGGCCGGCAGGTAAGCGACCATTTCATGCGTGTTCAACAGCTCTATGCGTGTGGTTCCTTGCAGTTGAGGTGGCCGCGGCACACTCTGCTCGCGTCTTGCCGCACGCGCTCTGCTCTCGCATCCCTCCGGGTGCTCTGCCCTCGTCCCTCCATGTGCGGTGCCAGTGTTTGGGGCCAGCGCATGATCACGCACGTTCATGTGCATGCAGATGCGTCGGTCATGGCGCGACGAAGCACTTACCCGCTCTAGAAACTGCCATGCGGACGCACCAAGAATCCAGGCCGCCCGACCCCCTTTTATTCCTGTGGCCATTTACCTTCATATCTCGCATCACACGACACAATAAGCACACCAACGATGACACATACAAAGAGGACATCCAACGGTTCCAATGGTGCTCCCCGTGACTCCAATGGCGCTCCCAGCGGCCGCCGACGATAACGGCGGGCGGTTCACCACGCATCATGTCCTGGACACCCATGTGAGGGGGGAGGCTCTCTCGGTGGTGTACACGAACGATTCGGTCTCGGTGGAGAGCTCCATCCAAACTATGGAGCAGTTCCTTGCCAAGGACAAGTACTAAGTGAAGGAAATATGTCCTAGAGGCAATAATAAATTTGTTATTTATATTTCCTTATATCATGATAAATGTTTATTATTAATGCTAGAATTGTATTAACCGGAAACTTGATACATGTGCAGATACATAGACAAAACACAATGTCCCTAGTAAGCCTCTACTAGACTAGGTCGTTAATCCAAGATGGTTGAGTTTCCTAACCATAGACATGAGTTGTCATTTGATGAACGGGATCACGTCATTAGAGAATGATGTGATGGACAAGACCCATCCGTTAGCTTAGCATAATGATCGTTAAGTTTTATTGATATTGCTTTCTTCATGACCTATACATATTCCTTTAACTATGAGATTATGCAACTCCCGAATACCGGAGGAATGCCTTGTGTGCTATCAAACGTCACAACGTAACTGGGTGATTATAAAGATGCTCTATAGGTATATCTGAAGGTGTTTGTTGGGTTGGCATAGATCGAGATTAGGATTTGTCACTCCGAGTATCGCAGAGGTATCTCTGGGCCCTCTCGGTAATGCACATCATGATAAGCCTTGCAAGCAATGTGACTAATGAGTTCGTTGCAGGATGATGCATTACAGAATGAGTAAAGAGACTTGCCTGTAACGAGATTGAAGTAGGTATGAAGATACCGACGATCGAATCTCGGGCAAGTAACATACCGATGACAAAGGGGATGACGTATGTTGTCATTACGGATTGACCGATAAAGATCTTTGTAGAATATGTAGGGACCAATATGAGCATCTAGGTTCCGCTATTGGTTATTGACTGGAGAGGTGTCTCTGTCATGTCTACATAGTTCTCGAACCCATAGGGTCCGCACGCTTAACGTTCGATGACGATTTGTATTATGAGTTATGTGATTTGGTGACCGAAGATTGCTCGGAGTCCCAGATGAGATCACGGACATGATGAGGAGTCTCGAAATGGTCGAGAGGTAAAGATTGATATATTGGATGATAGTATTCAGACACCGGAAGTGTTTCGGAATGTATCAGGTACGTATCGGAGTACCGGGCGGTTACCGGAACCCCCCGGGGGAAGATATGGGCCATATGAGGGAGGGAGGCCAGTCCACAAGGGGTGCCCACCCCCCAGGGGAGGAGTCCGAATTGGAATAGGGGAGGGGGCAGCGCCCCCCTTTCCATCTCCTTCTCCCTCTCCCTCCCCATTTCCCCCTCTAATAAAAGGAAGGGGGCCGTATTGGACTAGGAGCCCAAGTGGGACTCCTCCCACTTGTGGCGCCCTAGGGCCAGCCTCCTCCCCTCTCCATCCTTTATATATAGGGGCAGGGGCACCTCTAAGACACATCGGTTGTTCCTATCTGTGTGCGGCGCCCCCCTCCACTGTTTACTCCTCCGGTCATATTGTCGTAGTCCTTAGGCGAAGCCCTGCGTGGATCACTTCACCATCACCGTCACCACACCGTCGTGCTGAAGAAACTCTCCCTCGACACTTTGCTAGATCAAGAGCCCATTGGACGTCATCAAGCTAAACGTGTCTAGAACTCGGAGGTGCCGTACGTTCGGTGCTTGATCGGTTGAATTGAGAAGACGTTCGACTACATCAACCGTGTTAAGCTAACGCTTCCATTTTCGGTCTACGAGGGTATGTGGACACACTCTCCCCCTCTCCTTGCTATGCATCTCCGAGATAGATCCTGCGTGATCGTAGGATTTTTTTTGAAATTGCATGCTACGTTCCCCAACAATGGCATCCGATCCAGGTCTATGCATAGATGATATGCATGAGTAGAAGACAAAGAGTTGTGGGCGATGATAGTCATACTACTTACCACCAACGTCTTATTTTGATTCGGCGGTATTGTTGGATGAAGCGGCCCAGACCAACCTTACATGACCACATTCATGAGACCGGTTCCACGGACAGGCATGCAACTTGTTTTGCATAAAGGTGGTTGGCGGGTGCATGTTTCTCCAACTTTAGTTGAATCGAATTTGACTACGGTCGGTCCTTGTTGAAGGTCAAAATAGAAAACTTGACGAAACATCGTTGTGGTTTTGATGCGTAGGTAAGAACAGTTCTTACTAGAAGCCCATAGCAGCCACGTAAAACTTGCAACAACAAAGTAGAGGACGTCTAACTTGTTTTTGCAGGGCATGTTGTGATGTGATATGGTCAAGACATGATGTGATATACATTATTGTATGAGATGATCATGCTTTGTAAAAGTTATCGGCAACTGGCAGGAGCCTTATGGTTGTTGCTTTATTGTATGAAATGCAATCGCCATGTAATTGCTTTACTTTATCACTATGTGTTAGCGATAGTTGTAGAAGCAATAGTTGATGAGACGACAATGGCGCTACGATGGAGATCAAGGTGTCAAGCCAGTGACGATGGAAATCATGACGGTGCTTTGGAGATGGAGATCAAAGGAACAAGATGATGATGGTCATATCATGTCACATATTTTTCTTTCATGTGATGTTTATCTTTTATGTATCTTATTTTGCTTAGTACGGCGGTAGCATTATAAGATGACCCCTTACTAAAAATTTCAAGGTATAAGTGTTCTCCCTGAGTATGCACCGTTGTGACAGTTCATCGTGCCCAGACACCACATGATGATCGGGTGTGATAAACTCTACGTTCACATACAACGGGTGCAAGATAGTTTTGCATGTGCAGAATACTCAGGTTAAACTTGACGAACCTAGCATGTACAGACATGGCCTCAAAAGACTGGAGACCGAAAGGTCGAACGTGAATCATACAGTAGATATGATCAACATAGAGATGTTCAGCATTGAAAACTACTCCATCTCACGTGATGATCAGACATGGTTTAGTTGGTATGGATCACCTGATCATTTAGATGACTCGAGGGATGTCTATCTAAGTGGGAGTTCTTAAGTAATATGATTAATTGAACTTAATTTATCATGAACTTAGTCCTGATAGTTTTTTCATATCTATGTTGTAGATCAATGGCACGTGCTACCGTTCCCTTGAATTTTAATGCGTTCCTAGAGAAAGCTAAGTTGAAAGATGATGGTAGCAACTACACGGACTGGGTCCGTAACTTGAGGATTATCCTCATTGATGCACAGAAGAATTATGTCCTTGATGCACCTCTAGGTGACAAGCCCCCTCCCGCTAATGTAGACGCTTTGAACATTTGGCAGACACGGTTTGATGACTACTCTATAGTTCAGTGTGCCAAGCTCTACGACTTAGAATCGGGACTTATAAGATGTTTTGAATGTCATGGACCATATGAGATGTTCCAGGAGTTGAAGTTAATGTTTCAAGAATATGCCCTAGTTGAGAGATGTGAAGTCTCCAACAAGTTCTATAGCTGCAAGATGGAGGAGAATAGTTCTGTCAGTGAACACGTACTCAAAATGTCTGGTTACCATAACCACTTGACTCAGCTGGGAGTTAATCTTCCGGATGATAGTGTTATTGACAGAGTTCTTCAGTCACTGCCACCAAGCTACAAAGGCTTCGTGATGAACTACAATATGCGGATGGATAAGACAATTCCCGAGCTCTTCGCTATGCTCAAAGCTGCGAAGGTAGAAATCAAGAAAGAGCATCAAGTGTTGATGGTTAACAAGACCACTAGTTTCAAGAAAAAGTTCAAGGGAAAGAAGGGGAACTTCAAGAAGAATGTCAAGCAAGTTGTCACTCCCGGGAAGAAGCCCAAGTCTGGATCCAAGCCTTAAACTCAGTGCTTCTACTACAAAGGGACTGGTCACTGGAAGCGGAACTGCCCCAAGTATTTGGCGGATAAGAAGGATGGCAAAGTGAACAAATGTATATTTGATATACATGTTATTGATGTGTACCTTACTAATGCTCGTAGTAGCGCCTGGGTATTTGATACTGGTTCTGTTGCTCATATTAGCAACTTGAAACATGGGCTACAAATTAAACGAAGATTGGCTAAGGACGAGGTGATGATGCGCGCCGGGAATGGTTCCAAGCTCGATGTGATCGCCGTCGGCACACTACCTCTACATCTACCTTCGGGATTAGTTTTAGACCTGAATAATTGTTATTTGGTGCCAGTGTTGGGCATGAACTTTATATATGGATCTTGTTTGATATGAGATGGTTATTCATTTAAATCAGAGAATAATGATTGTTCTATTTATATGAGTAATATCTTTTATGGTCATGCACCCTTGAAGAGTGATCTATTTTTGTTGAATCTCGATCGTGGTGATACACATATTTATAATATTGATGCCAAAAGATGCCAAGTAGACAATGATGGTGCAACATATTTGTGGCACTGCCATTTAGGTCATATTGGTGTAAAGCGCATGAAGAAACTCCATGCAGATGGACTTTTGGAATCACTTGATTATGAATCATTTGATGCTTGCGAAGCATGCCTCATGGGCAAGATGACTAAGACTTTGTTCTCTGGAATAATGGAGCGAGCCACTGACTTATTGGAAATAATACACACTGATGTATGCGGTCCGATGAGTGTTGAGGCTCGCGGCAGGTATCATTATCTTCTAACCTTCACATATGATGTGAGCAGATTTAGGTATATCTACTTAATGAAACACAAGTCTGGAACATTTGAAAAGTTCAAAGAATTTCAGAGTGAAGTGGAAAATCATCGTAACAAGAAAATAAAGTTTCTATGATCTGATCGTGGAGGCGGATATTTGAGTTACGAGTTTGGCCTTCATTAAAACAATGTGGAATAGTTTCACAACTCACGCCACTTGGAACACCACAGCGTAATGGTGTGTCCGAACGTCCTAACCGTACTTTATTATATATGGTGCGATCTATGATGTCTCTTACCGATTTACCACTATCGTTTTGGGGTTATGCATTAGAGACAGTTGCATTCATGTTAAATAGGGCACCATCTAAATCCGTTGAGACGACACCGTATGAACTATGGTTTGGCAAGAAACCTAAGCTGCCATTTCTTAAAGTTTGGAGTTGTGATGCTTATGTGAAAAAGCTTCAGCCTGATAAGCTCAAACCCAAATCGGGGAAGTGCAGCTTCATAGGATACCCAAAAGAAACTATTGGGTACACCTTCTATCACAGATCCAAAGGAAAGATCTTTGTTGCTAAGAATAGATCCTTTCTAGAGAAGGAGTTTCTCTCGAAAGAAGTGGGTGGGAGGAAAGTAGAACTTGATGAGTTAATTGTACCTTCTCTCGAATTGGAAAGTATCTCATCACAGAAAACCGTTCCCGTGATTCCTACACCAACTAGTGCGGAAGTTAATGATGATGATCATGAAACTTCAGATCAAGTTACTACCGAACCTCGTAGGTCAACCAGAGTATGTTCTGCACCAGAGTGGTATGGTAATCCTATTGTGGAAATCATGTTACTAGACCATGACGAACCTACGAACTATGAGGAAGCGATGATGAGCCCAGATTCCGCGAAATGGTTTGAGGCCATGAAATTTGAGATGGGATCCATGTATGAGAACAAAGTGTGGACTTTGGTTGACTTGCCCGATGATCGGCAAGCCATAAAGAATAAATGGGTCTTCAAGAAGAAGACCGACGCTGATGGTAATGTTACTGTCTACAAAGCTCGACTTGTTGCGAAAGGTTTTCGACAAGTTCAAGGAGTTGACTACAATGAGACTGTCTCACCCGTAGCGATGCTTAAGTCTGTCCAAATCATGTTAGCAATTGCCACATTTCATGATTATGAAATCTGGTAAATGGACGTCAAAACTGCATTCCTTAATGGATTTCTCAAATAAGAGTTGTATATGATGCAACTAGAAGGTTTTCTCGATCCTAAAGGCACTAACAAAGTGTGCAAGCTCTAGTGATCCATTTATGGATTGGTGCAAGCATCTCGGAGTTGGAATATACACTTTGATAGTGTGATCAAAGCATATGGTTTTATATAGACTTTTGGAGAAGCCTGTATTTCAGGAAAGTGAGTGGGAGCTCTATAGCATTTCTAATATTATATGTGGATGACATATTGTTGATTGGAAGTGATATAGAATTTTTGGATAACATAAAAGGTTACTTGAATAAGAGTTTTTCAATGAAAGACCTTGGTGAAGCTACATATATATTGGGCATCAAGATCTATAGAGATAGATCAAGATGCTTAATTGGACTTTCACAAAGCACATACCTTGATAAATTTTTGAAGAAGTTCAAAATGGATCAGTCAAAGAAAGGGTTCTTGCCTGTGTTACAAGGTGTGAAGTTGAGTCAGAATCAATGCCCGACCACTGCAGAAAATAGAGAGAAAATGAAAGGCATTCCCTATGCCTCAGCCATAGATTCTATCATGTATGCAATGTTGTGTACCAGACCTAATGTGTGCCTTGCTATAAGTCTAGCAGGGAGGTACCAAAGTAATCCAGGAGTGGATCACTGGACAGTGGTCAAGAACATCCTGGAGTACCTAAAAAGGACTAAGGATATGTTTCTCGTTTATGGAGGTGACAGAGATCTCATCGTAATGGTTACGTTGATGCTAGCTTTGACACTAATCCGGATGACTCTAAGTCAAAAACCGGATACGTATTTATATTGAATAGTGGAGCTGTCAGTTGGTGCAGTTCCAAGCAAAGCGTCATGGTGGGATCTACGTGTGAAGCGGAGTACGTAGCTGCTTTGGAAGCAGCAAATGAAGGAGTCTGGATGAAGGAGTTCATATCCGATCTAGGTGTAATACCTAGTCATCGGGTCCAATGAAAATCTTTTGTGACAATACTGGAGCAATTGCCTTAGCGAAGGAATCCATATTTCACAAGAGAACCAAACACATCAAGAGATGCTTCAACTCCATCCGTAGTCAAGGAAGGAGACATAGAGATTTGCAAAATACATATGGATCTGAATGTGGCAGACCCGTTGACTAAGCCTCTTCCATGAGCAAAACATGATCAGCACCAAGACTCCATGGGTGTTAGAATCATTACAATGTAATCTAGATTATTGACTCTAGTGCAAGTGGGAGACTGAAGGAAATATGCCCTAGAGGCAATAATAAACTTGTTATTTATATTTCCTTATATCATGATAAATGTTTATTATTCATGCTAGAATTGTATTAACTGGAAACTTGATACATGTGTGGATACATAGACAAAACACAGTGTCGCTAGTAAGCCTCTACTATACTAGCTCATTAACCCAAGATGGTTGAGTTTCCTAACCATAGACATAAGTTGTCATTTGATGAATGGGATCACATCATTAGAGAAAGATGTGATGGACAAGACCCATCTGTTATCTTAGCATAATGATCATTAAGTTTTATTGCTATTGCTTTCTTCATGACTTATACATATTCCTTTGACTATGAGATTATGCAACTCCCGAATACCAGAGGAATGACTTGTGTGCTATCAAACGTCACAACGTAACTGGGTGATTGTAAAGATGCTCTACAGGTATCTCCAAAAGTGTTTGTTGGGGTGGCATAGATCGAGATTAGGATTTGTCACTTTGAGTATCGGAGAGGTATCTCTGGGCCCTCTCGGTAATGCACATCATGATAAGCCTTGCAAGGAATGTGACTAATGAGTTAGTTGCATGATGATGCATTACGGAACGAGTAAAGAGACTTGCCGATAACGCGATTGAACTAGGTATGAAGATATTGACGATCGAACCTCGGGAAAGTAACATACCGATGACAAAGGGAATGGCATATGTTGTCATTACGATTTGACCGATAAAGATCATCGTAGAATATGTAGGGACCAATATGAGCATCTAGGTTCCGCTATTGGTTATTGACCGGAGAGGTATCTTGGTCATGTCTACATAGTTCTTGAACTCGTAGGGTCCGCATGCTTAACGTTCAATGATGATTTGTATTATGAGTTATGTGATTTGGTGGCCAAAGATTGTTCAGAGTCCCGGATGAGATCATGGATAGGACGAGGAGTCTCAAAATAGTCGAGAGGTGAAGATTGATATATTGGATGATAGTATTCGGACACCGGAAGTGTTTTGGAATGTATCAGGTACGTATCGAAGTACCTGGGGGTTACTGGAACCCCCCCGGGGAAGACATGGGCCATATGGGCCATAGGAGGGAGGTAGGCCAGCCCACAAGGGGTGGCGCCCCCTCCCCAAGGGAGGAGTCCGAATTAGACTTGGGGAGGGGGCGACGCCTGATACGTCTCCAACGTATCTATAATTTTTGATTGCTCCATGCTATTATATTATCTATTTTGGATGTCAATGGGCTTTATTTTACACTTTTATATCATTTTTGGGACTAACCTACTAACCGGAAGCCCAGCCCAAATTGCTGTTTTTTTTGCCTATTTCAGGGTTTCAAAGAAAAGGAGTATCAAACGGAGTCCAAACGGAATGAAACCTTCGGGAACGTGATTTTCTCAACAAACGTGATCCAGGAGACTTGGATTGGGCGTCAAGAAACAAGGGAGGAAGGCACGAGGCATGGGGGCACGCCTACCCCCTTGGCACGCCCTCTACCCTCGTGGGCCCTCCATTGCTCCACCGACGTACTTCTTCCTCCTATATATATCCATGTACCCCCCAAACATCCAGGAGCACCACGAAAACCTAATTCCACCACCGCAACCTTCTATCACTACAAAAAAATTCACTTACGTGATGATACGTGTTTGTCACAGTAGGTCGCTTTATTTGTCATGCATGTACATCCATGACAAATTTATGATAGAATCAAGATAGTCATACATGTGCTGTTGTAGAAGTGTTCCATGACATTACCAAAATTATCATCACGGAAGTGTCCACTTCCATGATGATAAATCACGCATCACAGAAGTTCTTTCGTCAAGGGTGACCGACACGTGGCATCCACCGTAACGGAACGCCGTTAAGCTATCGGGTCGGGTTTTGGATCCGATAACCCGTTAACAGCCCCGACCAATGGGAAATTTCCACGTGTAAAATCATCATTGGCTGGAGGAAACACGTGTCGGCTCATCGTTGGGACAGATGTCAACCACTCATTGGACGGAAGGCGCCTATGATACGTCGACACCTGGCACAGCCCAACAGAGGCCCATTCCTGTGAAAAGGTCGGCCCGTTTGACTTGGTCAAAATCTGGCAGGCCGGCCCATGGAAAGCCTGTTAACGGCCTGTTCGAATATAGCCCATTTACAACCCGCTAACCCAAGGCCCGTTATGCCCTATCTGAATTAGGCCCAGTAGCGTCATCTGGGCCATCCAATATGATTCCAGCCCGTTTTCACTTCTGGCCCATGTATGGCCCATGACGTCTTTCGGCCCATATGAGGCCCTATGTAACTCTTGGCCTACTAACGGCCCGTGGTGAAACTGGCCCGTAATGAACAGTGTATCACTTTACACCCATTAACGGCCCGTGGTGAAACTGGCCCGTAATGAACAGTGTATCACTTTATACCCATTAACGGCCCGTTATTCCATTGGGCCATTTCCAGCCCATGTTATCTTTCGGCCTTCTCAGAGCCCATTTATTCTTGGGCTCATTTCCAGCATTCATTTACTTACGGCCCATTACTGTCATTTTCTGCTTGTGGGCCAAATTCAGCCCGTGGTTACAGTCGGCCCGTTTGTGGTTTGTTAATATGTTGGGCCGTTTTCATAGCGTCATCAAATACGTCCTATTAACATGGCCCATTTACGGCCATAATGCGGCCTGTTATTGGCCCATGTTTGGCCATCGATCATACTGCCCGTATAAGGCCCATTGATGATACGACCTGTAGAAGGCCCATTGTTTCTATGGCTCGTAGAAGGCCCACTGTTTCTACGGCCCGTAGAAGGCCCACTGTTTCTACGGCCTGTAGGAGGCCCAGTGTCACTACAGTAAATATTAGCCCATGGTTATTGTGGCCTAGTTTTTAAAAATAGGTTATTGCAGCCACTAGAAAACCGCGGAAAAAGAACTGCAATGACTAGAAGCAAACAAATAAACAAGACAACAAGGAAATAAATAAGCAAGCAACTTACGCTAGGCTATCACGGCTATCACACATATTACATCCACTGGGCATCAAAGTTTGCCACCAGTGCAAATAAACGCGGCAAAAAAAGACTATACAAAACAGAGAGCACTCCAGAAGGCACTAGGCCTGGCCAGGTCGCCCCCCCCCCAAACAGCTAAAGAAGCTGAGTAGACCTCAGTTGTGTCAAGATAGATGCATCAACACTAGATTTAAGGCATGATGGTGCGCACAGCAGTCCTCTGACATCTTCATTGCATCTTTGACTTCAAGTCGGAGCTGAGCTGAAGCAAGCCTTTCCGCTTTAAGTCGAGACTGAAGAAGTCGAACTGATTGAGGCAGCGACTACACAGAGGTTGTCTCACACTTACTGGTGAGTAGCTTCAACTCACTATCTTCATCAAGACAGGACCTTGGGGTCATCTCGCTGTCCTCAAGATGGTTTGGCTCACTATCTTCCCTAAAGTTCTGCCTGGCGTAAGAGATACGAGTCTGAAAGAGAAACAAGGAGACACGTAACAGGTTTCACAATTATATAAGCAAATAAATGGATCTGTTCTGCATAAGGAACATGTTTTTACAACTACAATTTGAAACTGGTAGTTGTTGCAAATAGCCAATCAGATGTAAACAGCAAAGCAAACAACAGTGGAGGAAATGATGCCTATCCAAATCTATACTAGAACAAAGTTTGAAGGCTTGAGAAGGATGAACTTACATTACATGTTAACACGGGCTGGACAAAGCCCTTCTCCATGTTGATGGAAGGATAATTCAATAAATTCCCCAAAGAAAATTCTTTATAAGCGTTGCCATTATTCTACATTTTGCAAAGAGTAAATATAGATCAAATAATATTGGAAGAAACAGAGGATAATGAAGCTCAGGTGCAGACTGATGATACATAATCAAATAGCAATTAATTAAGTACAGCGTTACAAGGCAAAAGGGAGAGAGGTACTGACAAGAGCAATGCAGAGCCCATTATTGTTTTGAGATCGTATGATCCTTTGAGCAAGGAGATTCATCTGAAATTAGTTTTCATACAAGAGAGAAGGTAAGGCACAAGCAGAAATTTAGGAGTTCAAATTTTGAATTGATATCATAGACAGTACCTGACGCTGGGCTCCCAGCAGTTCTAATAGGGGTTTGGCCACTGGAGTAGGGGTAAAGTGTGGTACAGTTGGGCCTGTGTTTTCTGTGGCTGCTGATCTATCTGATTTAACAGGTATCACTACCTTTTCCAAATACCTAGTTTGTACTCCTTGACGACCTGCACTCACCCTCTTCCTTTTGGACACCTATTACGAAAGAACAACATTTGACTGGAAAAACATAGTGTGACGACACATGGAATAGGTACAGAAAATGGATAGGTATGGCATATACTCATATATGATGCTTAAACTAAGCAGATGGTGTAACAAAGTAGAAGTAATGCAAGAGGTCAGAAGCAAAATATGTGCGACCAATACAACTTTGCAAAGTTAGAGCAAGCACCTTGATGGGTGAATAAGATAGGCCATCCTCCACCATGCCAAGTTTGTTAGGCAGTGGATCATTCCGCAATATTCCTCTCGTGCGCCCATTCTCATATTCATTTTGATAATGTTCAATATCTGACATGCATGAAAACATAAAAACAAGTGAGATTTTCTTTGTAATGCAGAAGTGATTCTAATCCAATACTGCCTCCCTGTAAACCCCTTTGTGCTATCTCTGCAATTCTTTTAAAAGATGCCATGCATGCTGTAATTTGTTGTGTGCATTAATATAATGTGGCCTACTACTCAAAATATGAGAGCTCCAGAAGTGATGACACTTCGCAGATGATAGCTTCAACATATAGTAAAGAAGAACAAGTCGACCTGACCTGACAGATTCAAAATATACTAAGGGAGAACAACTCGACCTGACCAGTCGACCGCAAGAGAAGAGTATCATCTTAAAGAAGAGCAGAAGAGCAAGCAGATTGAAGATATTACAAGTCTTTTAATACAATGTCGGTTGGCCACCCATGATGAACCAGAGCGCACAGAGAAATACTATTCTTTCCGGTCTCTCCATATGTGGCTCACATGCATTTCGAAACTAAAGTAGGAACATTTAGCTAACCAATTAAACATCTCTCAGTTTTACTAATATCAGCAATAATATCAGATATGAATTTGTACAACTAAGCTTGTTTAGCTCGATGGGTGGAGCAGTGCTATTACGACACGAACCACGTAGGCTGATTGTGGTCATCATAAAATGGGGAAAACATAAGCATGATGAGTACAGTGTTGACCGTGGCAGTGGGATGGCAGATCTGAAGCTGCAAACCGCGCAAAGGGTAGTTAGCAACCGATGTTTGCTTTGAAATAACAACTAAGATTTGGTATGGACAAGAAAGTACGGTCAACAAGTGACAAAGAAATGCAATTATGTTGTCTCTCTATATGTCGCGACATGCATTTGGAAACTCAAGTGGGACCTTTAGCTAACCAATTAAATGTGTCGGTTAACTAATATCAGTATCATATCACAATCATATTTGAACAACTAAGCTTTCGAATTCTGAGTGTTGTGTTGTTTAGCTTGAAGGGTGGAGTAATGCTAGTACGACAGAAAGCACCTACGCAGATCATAGTAGAGTAGATAAAAGGGGAAAACCCTAAGCATCAAGAGAAAAATCAGGAAAGTGGAACTAGCTGGACCAGTGGGTGGCGCACATGCTTTTCGAAACGAATATAGGAACATTAGGTGACCAATTAAACGTTCTCTGTTTTAGTGATATGAGCATCATATCAGATTCGTATTTCAACACGTAAGCTTTGGGTTGAGGTCTTGAGGAGAAGTGCTAGCACGACACGAAGCACCTACGATGATGGTAGTGAATATAAAGGGGGGAAACCATAAGCTTTACGAGTATAGTGCCCGTGCCATGGCGGATCTGAAGGTGCAAACCGGACAAAGCTACTTCGCAACCAATGTTTGCTTTCAACTAGCCACTACGATTTGGTACGGACAAGAAAAGTACAGTAAACAAATTACGATCTATTTTCCGGGTGAGATCAATAACTTAAGCACATATGGAAGAGTACTACCTCTCTTGTGACGTCGTGTAGGCCTATGCTGATACGTTGAGGGTGCTACGGGTGCGATGGCTGTCGGCGGCGGGGAAGAAGACTTTAGACGGCAGACGGCCGGGTCGAGGGATATATCATGTTGCCGTGGACGAGGTGGTAGTAGGAGCGGCAACGGCAAGGTAGACGACGGCACCGATGAAGCGAGAGGAGGCGGTGAAAGAATGTTGGTCCAGCCGTGGATGAGAGACGTCCATCTCTTACAGTGGACGACGGGGTAGGGGTAGCGGCTCCGGCAAGGTGGAGGATGGGGTGGCGGACGGAGGAGGCTGGCCGCAGTGCGGAGGTTGTCGTGCCGCCGACGGTGTATGAATGGGCAAATGGAGGGGAGGTGGATCTCAAACTTTGGGACGCGCTTCTCTGAAATGGGGGAAAGTTACGAAATTATCCCCTGTTTAAAATTTCGGACATCACGTCGGTTGGGGATAGGACGGTAATCTCGCATCTCCCTAATATTTGCCGGTAACTATTTTGGGCGAGGAGAGGGTGTTTTGCTGCCCACGGTTGGCGCCCACGGTGTATGAACGAAGCTGACAGGTAGGGCGGTTGTGTCACGTCTGATGGAAGCTACACATCTGCCCCTATTTAAAATATAAGCCTACATCGATTTCGGACGAGGAGAGTTTGTTTTGCCGCCCACCGTGTATGAATGGGGAAATGGAGGAAGAGACACATGTCTTTCGGACGAGCTTGAATCAAATGTGTTTTGCCGCCCACGTTTGGCGCCCACCGTGTCTGAATGGCCTCAGAGGCCGTCGTGTCATGTCTGATTGAAGTTACTAGTCTACCCCTATCGACAGCAGTGTAAATCCTGTCGATAAGGATGTCAAGTGTTAGGGGTAGACAGTAATTTCCATCTCACAAACACTTGCTTCGAGCAGCCCACAAATTATAGTGGGTGTTTAGCCGCTTCGTTCAAAACTTGGGAGAATTAGCATTCACGTTTGCCCTGGGACCTGGCAAACTAAATTCAAATCCAATTTGTATTCAATTACGAATATCCACAGATAATTATACATTTTGTTATTTATTTCTTCAAAACCACAACAAAGATTTATTCCACCTGTATATATGATTATGATTTAGAAATGCCGTGATCTTCGAATTCAGTAGGTTCGATACACTCTGAGTCAAACAGTTATTTCATCCAATACAATATGCTCACACGACAAACAGTTCACCTTATGTCAATCATACAAGTTCTGAGGATTACCTCGCCTAAAAAATTCGGATCATTACAACACATGGACAACATAGGGGGTCTTGCAACATAATCCATTCAGAGACATGACACAACATGCAAGTACAATAATCTAATGAAAATTTGAACTGGTATCTAAAGAAGAACCGGGATTATCTTGGGCTTCAGATAGCAGAAACAGCAGGACCTCCTCCGTCTTCAAATGCAACATTCTTACTTCCTCCAATTCTTGGGTTGCTTGCATAATGCGTGCCGCTAATTCCGTAATTTCCAGCCTCAAGATAAATATTACCTCATTCATGGCAGCCACACCATCTCTTTCTGCCTCTAGTAGAGCCTCAAGCACTATAATATCTGTGCTCAGACTGCTCTCCGGCGGTGTTGCCTCTGAACTGCTACCATCTGGTAACATGGATGGCGCACTGCTTCCACAAATAGATTCTGGGGTTGTACATTGTGTCCTAGTGTGAACGGCATCCTGAAAGGTTTCCGCTGGACATCAGTAAGAGATAGTTATCGTATGATCCAGGCAGTAAGCTTACATGGTAAACGACGGACGAATTATTGCCGAGCATGGCAAACTATATTTAAATGGTTCGAAGCAGCATCAGCCGAAAAGAAATTAAAATGGTAAGATGAAACTAGGGATGTAAGTGGCAAATAAACGAAATCCGCCAGTCCCATCTAGTTAGTTTTTGCTACCTCCCTAGTTCATTTTCCTCAAAAAAACAAAAACTCTTTTGAACTATCATACCACTAGTGGACTTTAATCGGGATTAAACCGGACCCAGTTGACATCCCTAGTTGAAAGGGAGTGTACAACCGCTATATTTAAGTTGCCAAGGCATCTAAGCAGTTGAAATAATCTGAGAAAGCACTTAACAGTGTGGCCTCATATAAACTACGAAGACAGTCATGTGATGAAGTTGAGAGGAAAAGTTAAGGACTCAAATGAAATAGGCATGCATTTCTTTACGATAGTACAACAGGCACTGCTGACATATTGGCCAACTCAGGTATAGCGTAACAACAAATAAGCATTCGAATCAAGCAATACAGCAAAGCAGACAACTGAACTATTTGTAATTCGGTAGGATTACACGTTGAGGGCACAAGCCAAGAAAGCAGCCCACTCGCATTACATTTCACATGTACTAAAACACACTGGCTTACCATATGTTGCTGTGAAGCCTAGCTGCTGTTGCAATGTTCTTTGAAGATATCGTCAGCATCCCGTGGTTGCAAATCTAGTTGTTGTAGTTTATTCTGCACCATCTATTTAGGTAAAATTAATTTTAATCGCATGCACTGGTCCGAATTGATCATCAATGGTTCATCTAAACTAATGAAAGAAGGGTGTGTGCATACACGACAATACTCCCTCCGATTCTTTTTACTTTGCGTATAACTTTTTCTCAGTTTTCTCGTATTAGTCTGCGCGTTGCCGATTCCTAGCGCTGGTTTCCTTTTGTGCCCCGCCCCATCCGCCTCTGCCCTAATTAATTGGCAAATTAGTCCAGAAAAATTAAACCAGTGCCCTCCTTGGTATGCGGGTCAAGAGTTATGGGCAGAGTAAATAGAATCGGAGGGAGTATATCTGCTTCCCTCTATTTTTATGCTTGTTCGAGGTGCCAGCCCCAAAAGAACAAATATTTTGCTTGATGGGGTTGGCAGCTCCATAATTAATAGAAGCATCAAATTAGTCATGCAACTTGGGAAGATCAAGAACACACAAACAAGTAATGAACAGAGGCTCGGAGCAGTGATGTAATAGCTAGCATCAGAAAATGTAGGGTAAAACGAACAAAAAGCAGCGGAACCACATGCTAGTTTGCTGATGTGTAATTAAGCATAGAGAACATTAAGCAGTCTGATGGAACCAACAGGTGGCATCAGAACAAAACTAAAGCATATTAACTATATGTGCACTGGTATGTAATTTAGCACATGTAACATGTTCACTGCCAGAAGTATGGCCCTACAGGTGCAAGCAGAATAACGCGTCTCATGAAAAACTGAATGATGCCCTGAAGAAATTCAAAGGTGCGGTGCTTATGCTAGGAAAGTGAACGTAGGCGCCGGCCGTTGGATAATAGTACCTGATTCTCGGCGGCGTATGGGTATCGTTGTCATACTTGATAGCTAAGGATCGTCGATGGTGCTCGTGTTGCGGTTGAGTTTGGGCCGGCTGTCGCCGTCGCTGAAGCGGCTCCGGTGCTACGGTTGCGGCGCCTGTCGACATACAAGAAAGCTCATCTGTGGTAAGTGAACAGTTGCACGATAAAGAGAAAAACCGAAGGAGTACAAATCGAAATAACCTGATGAGGCTGCGGCGTCGGTAAAGCAGGGCCGGTGGAGTTGAATATGGCGTCCGTGGAGCGGGTCCGGTGCAGTGGACGAAGGCTTCGGCGGGCGCGTTGTACAGTGCTTTCGGTGAGGCGGATCTGTTGCGGCGGACGAGGGCTTGTATGAAGGGCCAGCGAAGGGGCGGACGAGGGAGTCAGTGAAGGGCCTACGCTGTGGTGGACGAGGGCGCCGGTTAAGCAGATCCGGTGCGGTGGACCATGATGGCGGTCAAGGAGATCTGGAGCGGTGGACAAGCCAGTCGCTGAAGCGGCTCCGGTGAAGTGGTGAGTTGGCAGTTGGGGGTTCCAAGGTGCGGAAGGTAGATCCGGCGGGGTGTGAGGTCCACCGCTGCGGCGGAGGACTAGATTCGGCGGCTTGCCGTGGTTGGGGGGGTCGGGGAGGGGAAGGGGAGGGGCTCTGGGGAAGAATGTTGGGGGCAAAGAGGGGAAAACAATGGAGTTACCAAAGCAGCCCTTTTCCGTTCATGTGGCAGGGGTAAAACAGGAATATCGCAGGGCTAAACTTTCGGGCGCGTGATATTTCGATGTGAGCGGGAAGTTTGAAAGCTTTTGGCACCTAAAATTATAAGTATTCTGCTCTCGTACGACCGACTATGATATCATGGCCGACAATTTGTTTGTTTTGCACGCAAAAAATGTGCAAGTTCTGAAAATCAATGTCTCCAACTCGAAACTTAGATTGTCCATTCAATTCAAATATGGATCATTGAGCTACTACAAGCAAATACCATCATACGGTCCAATTCAAATGAAATTCCAAATGTGTTTATCCTAAATATGATGACAAAAGCAAAAATGTGTATGTGTATGAATAAAGTGGATGATTATAAAGTTTGAACATGCCCGTATGTGTATATCTCTAGGTTTGATATATGAATTTGAAATCACGAAATCCCGGCTTAAAAAATGTACCTCCGTTTAAATGAATTACAAAAGCTAATGATGGAGTCGAATTCCAAAATTCCAATCTTAGGTTTGTAATTCTGGTACATCAAGGTATATCACGCATGTTCAAAAGTATCGTTATCTCATAGTACAAACTGTGAAACAAATTGATCAACCATGAGTGCACAATATCTCAATTACGCTAAAGTCCCTCAAATATAGACACCTCACTCTTTATCTGAAGTCAACCCCCCCCACCACACACACACACACACAGAGAGAGAGAAGTCGTTCTCTCCCCCAAACACCAACACACGAGCACATTAACACCCCTCTCTCTTGTAAAGTCCGGACCCCAACATAGGTCTCTATCACTTTGTCTCTCGGGCATGCACACATCTCTTCCCTCACTCTCTAGGTCTCCCGCTATCTCTCTTACCCAAGCACACGCACTATGTAGAGTGTATATTTCCCATACACACAAAACGTCGCCCCCAAACGTCTATCTCCCTAGTTATGTGGTTCTCGCGCACTCACCTCACACACCACCCCCACTGCAAACAAGCACACTTTGTCTCCTTGTGCACCACTCTCCTCTTTCTATCTCTCCCACATGCGGACCCGCCCCAGCTCCTTCCCTGTATACATATATGTCGTGACTCTTTGCATAGCTCCCTAATGTATAATCGTTCTCGATTTCGCACATTGTTCTCTACACCATCTATTCTAGCTCTCTCATGAAGTCCCTATCACACACACGATGACTCGCTTCCCTTGCGTCTCCGTTCATAGGCCAATTTCGGACAACATCAACATTGTCTCCCTATCTATACGCCATTTATGGACACAAACGACCCCTCTCGCCCCCTCTCTTCCTCTCTCTCTCTCTCTCTCTCTCTCTCCGGCGCTAGCTCTCTCTTTCTCTCGCTCTCACACCCCTCTCCCCCACACACACTCGATGTCTCTTCCAAATAGTCTGCTCCCCTGCCCGCACCCGTGCTATCTCGCTACTACACATGTCACACCATTCCCCCTTCCCTTATACTAGGTTTACATCATCAGTGGTCTCTCTACTCCACATACACTCTCTCCCTCTCACACACAAACGCGTGCACAAACACACACAGACACGCACAAACACCCATTTACCTGGATCCTCATCTCTCCTCATGTCTGCATGTGTATCTCACACACTCACTCTCTAATTATGTATATGTGTCTCCACGTTACACAACACAAAGCCCCATGTACATGTCTCTCTCTATCCTCCACACACATAGACACAAAGAATCTGTTATCATTGCCTCAGTCTCTAACATATCACACAGACACTCTCTCTCTCTCTCTCTCTCTCTCTCGCAAACACGCTCAACAAGGGTTTCCCCGTGAATAACTTACCGTCTATTCATGAACAGTCATGGCAGTACGGCGAACACGAGACGTGAAAAAGAATAAATCTACACGTGCTTAGACCACCTAGTATGACTACTAGGACTAGAGCAAGCCAAAAAGCGCGCCGCCGTCACCCCCTCCTTGTCGGCGACGGGAAAATCTTCGTTTTACACAGTCGAGAAGTCATTCTGCTAAGGGCCCACATGCCGAGGCGTTGAATAGAATGTAGATGCTAGTTTACGGAAGCAAGTATCGATAATACGTTTGTATCTCCATACTTATATTTCTTCTCTTATAAAAAACCGAGTTGGTGATGATGGTACGTGTGCCATCTTGCAATATAGACCGTCCGATCTATATCTGACGGATGGAAATTAAACTAAAAGATACCCGCACCCCTCTCCACATTTGCAGACAAGGCCTTCCCTCGTTCATCCTTATCTCCAACAAACCTCATTGTTGAGCAATTAAGAAAGGAAGCCTCTCGAACAAACTGGCCTGGTGGCCGCTGCCGGCGTCGTCAATCCCCATGCCTCCGCTCAGTTCGACCACCAACCACCACCACACCCCACTCCTCTTCACCTTATCTCATATTTCTCGAGATATCATTAGTTTTTACACATGGGATTACTCCCGCAAGGGTCAATCACAACAAGTGTTTTATAAAAAAATGCATCTTGATGTTCCGTGCAATGCACGGATCTTGCTAGTACTCCTACACAAGACTAAGTTGGTGATGCTGGTGTGTCTGCCATCCGTCGTTTCTGACCATTAGATCTACATCTAACGATTGTGAGGTAAGTTGTTGCCTTTTCTCACCAACATCCCACTTGTCTACCAATTTGCAGAAAAACTCATAATTAGTATCTTAAAACCAACCACATCCCTCCCTGACCTCACCAAAACAGCCCAAGGAATATATTCTAATTGAAACATAATATATCTCTAGTGACATATGTATATCAAAATTAGAGTGTTTTGTACCAAGTTTGTGAATAAGTATTATTCTAATTATGATTCGTTGCAACGGACATGAACATTGCTAGTATTTCCAACCATGCATTTCTTTTCCTAGTATTCCATAGTTTCGAGTTTTCCATCAAGATATTAGTCACTCATGGTTGATATTTACTTTCAATCATGTACACATATGCACTATGTAACTAGCCTTGCTTATTGGCTTCCAAAGCTTAACTTTCACTCCTACTTACAATATGTAGAGTATTTAACAAAAAACTACCACTTTCAACCAGCCCTAGGAGGAATCTATTGTACAAAAAATAGCAAAAACATACCCAAAATTTCTTAATCCACGCCAAAAACTACCTAGTACTCCTACCGATTAGGTTCGTTTAAACCCATTTATGACAGGGTTGGCCCACATGTCCGTGCTGACGAGGCAGCTTAAACCAACACATTTTGTTTGACCGTTGACACGAGGGACCCACATCTGACCTTCTATCCTGTTATTCCCCCTCAAATCATTATTTTTCCTGAACATTACTTCAAACAGTACTGATGCGTGTTCGTCGGTGGCGCCGGTGATGAGCGAGTTGGCCGCCGCTCCGCCGGACGGGCCGGACGCCGCGCTGGCCTCCGCACGGGTTGGCAGGCTGGCCCGAGCGTGACTCACGAGCGAGCAAGCCGCCGCGCTGGCCTTCGCTCGAGCCAGATGGCTGGCCTTAGCGCGGCGCGCGCGAGCAAGCCGCCGCGCTGCCTTGCCAATCTAGCTAGCAAACCTTGCAGACAAGCAGCTGGACGGAGCTATCTTGGCTAGCTAGCGGCCGCGAGCGCCGGACGGAGCTGGCATCCGGGCTGCCGCAACATGGGCTCCGCACCGCCGGCGGTTTTGACCTCGCCTTCTGCCGGCGGCGGTAGCTGCGTCCCATGGCCGAGGATGACTAGGTGGACGGGCCGGAGGTAGGAGGTCACTCGAGGATTTTTGTTGGTAAGAGCATGTACAATGGTTGATAAGGTAGTCTTATCTTAAGTCTGCCACGTATGCAAGTGGTAGTAGTTTCTTGGCATTTTTTTGGTTTCTTGCATTATTAGAGCAAGTACAATAGAGCTGAGTCAGCGGGCTATAAGAAATAACTACTACTACATGTGGCTATAAGATGGGCTGTAGATGACATGGCACTGGCTTATAGCCAGCAGCTGGCTATACTATTAACCATGCTCTTAGGGGTTTCTTGTAAGGAACAATGTACGTACTACTAGCGATAAAAGGCGATTCTAGGTTGCGTTGTACTCCAACGAGTACTACTAGTGGTTGCGGGAGTGTATACCTCGTTTTGTGGGTTCGATCCCAGCCGAACGCACGGCGGCCTTTTTTAAAAAATAGTACTACTACACTTTGCTGCTAGCCAATATTTTACACGGGTAGTTTGAGTTTTGAAGTCAAACAGACGTGCGGCCCCACAATCTGGGTGCACTGGACAGCCTAGCCACGTGAACGGGTTTTCCTTCCCAGCATCCCGTGGCTCGCGTGCTCGCCCTAGCCGCACCTCGCTTGCAGCTTCCAGCTAGTAGCATATTTAAACTAGCGCCTCCCAATTAAGCCCGAGGAGCCGGAAAAGCCTGGCGGGGCATTGGGAACTGTGCAATATGGCTCTGTACGTAAAGTGCTCTACTACTACTTTGTAGCTTGTGGCGTTGCATGCATGGACTTCACTCCATTATCGGCTCTACTATAAAAGAAATTCCTCTTGCCGTGTTTTTTTGAAACGGAGGCAAAAGCTTTGCTTCATCTCATTCATAAAGAAGGAACTACTAACAAAGTTCGACGAGATCCATTACACCTCCACAAATGGAAGCGAAAAGCCTAGTCTCGCTGTATCAAATAACTCAAATGTTCTGCCCCCGCAGTAACCGTCGCTGATAAACAGGCTGCTAGTGTGTGCGTGAGAGGAGCGGCTGAGTAGGCCAGCTACGTGAGAGGAGCGGCTGAATAGAGCACCGAGAGTACCACTAGGCCACTACGCAGGTGTACTTCCCCCTGCATTGATAGTACAACGATGGTTCTAGAGAACAGTTAGTACCCTCCACTTCCAACTGTAGCTCCTGGCCCTGAGATTCAAGAGTTCAAAACTGGTGCACTATACTAGACTAGACTAGAAGTACAGTACATCGCACTACTAGTTGAGAAAAGTAGTACTAGTACTGCTATAGTACAAGTACGTACTCCTCCGTCACATAATGTAAGACCTTTTGGACACTAGTTGGCGTGTACAAAAAATGGCAAAAACATACCCAAAATTTCTTAATCCACGCCAAAAACTACTACCTAGTGCCAAAAATTTCTTACTAGTGCTATTATTTACAGTATAATGCAATCCCATAACGTTCCATAATCCCTTTCTTTCAAAAAAATCACTTCTTGAGAGAAGATTGCTATCTCCACGTGAGCTTCTCATAGGCCAGCGCCACCACATGCAGTCATGTGAGAGAGAGGGAGACATCCATGCAACATGTAGAGAGAGGAGAACATGGGCGGACAACCAATGGGCTGCATGGGGCATTTATAGCTGCTAACTCCTCCCATCCATGTGCCAGGGGTATTTCCGTCCAGAAAGCATGCAGTGAGCCCCTGCCTTGGTATCCGGGTCTGCTCTTATGCGCTAGAGTAAAAGAATCGAGGGAGTACTAGTAGTAAATAATAGCCTCACCCCTTCGCTGAGGAACGATCTACAGTTGGAAGGGACGAGGCCCTGCGGTTACTACGCTCTTATCTCCTCCTCGCCAGTTCCCCTCCCCCCGAAGAGAAGGCAGTTCATCGCTGCTCCCATGGATTCGCCAGGCGGTTCTCCTCCTCGTCGGGGCTGGGAGACCTTGGACGACGATCCTGTGGGAGAAATCGCACGCCGCTCCGACGTCCTCACCGCCGCAAGACTCGGTGCTTCCTGCACCAACTTTTTCAAGACGCTGCTTAAACAGGCCATGCTTGTTGGTCTTCCATGCATCCTCGAGGAGAAGGTTCTTCTATGGGACAATCCTTCGAACAGTCCACCGCTCCCTGGCCATGGTTGCACGTTGACTCCGCTAGAGTTGCCGACGTTGAGAGGTAGTCGGATTTTGTCCGATGAGCAGGTCAGTAATGGAGTTTGATCATGTAGTACATAGTTATTCCATTTCCATCCCATAATTTCTCCGCTGCCCACCGTCTTATATATAGGTCTGGGTCGGTGCCAACGACGATTGGCTTGCATACCTCCGGCCGGATACCACCATCATTTTGCACAACATCCACAGCAGTGCGGCCGTTCCGGTAGACCCCTTCTCCACCATTGGGATCGGCCTTCCGGACTGGCTGGGCAAGAATACGTATGATGATGCCTACATGAGATTGAAGAAGATAGCAATTGCGGACCCGCCGACAAAGCGACGCGGCTACGACGATTACTATCTCATCATAAGGATTGCCATCAATGCAGGAGGCAGTAACGGCAGAGGCTGGCGCATGTTGGCGGCGGCAGATTTGTACCCCTACACGTTCGAAGACGCCGTGCGCCATCTAGGCCGCATCTTCGCGGTGACAAGCCAGGGGACTTGTTTCATCTGGTTGACATCCTACGGTACGGGAGATTACAAACGGAATGCACAAACCATCATTTGCATCCCTAATGGTACTCCATTATTTTGCAGGGACCAGTCATCCCCCGATCAAAATAAGATCGCCGATCCTGGATGTGCATTTGCATCCGCGATTCGGTCTAACCTGGAACCTTGTAGCTGACTTTGGCATATTGGGATCAACTATCTTAGCAGTCGTTACCCATGGTACCACTGATGTGCAACATGGTCACATAATCTACCACGATCGGACCGTCACCATCTACCCAGGTATTCCATTTTTTAACCCTCTCGCCTTCTCTTTCATTGTTGTACTAGTAGTATACTTTGTAGTACTAGTAGGAGTACTTTTTACCTTGGAGGACGCGTATAGCTAGCTAGGCCCTTGAAGACTTGAACCCACTAGCTGCCACCATTTTTGTTTTTCCATGTCTTACTATCTCATCCATGTAGCCAAGAGTGGCTATATATAATAAGCCGGTTATTTTACTTCCTCTATACCGGAGTAGTACTATTTGCTGCATAGTATTACTGACCGCCACATTTGAGCACAACATTATTATGCATGGACCTTGACTATGTACGTCACCATGTGTCCAGATCTGGGATGCCGCGTGTACCAGATGAACGGCGCCGAGTTCGACCCCCGTGATGCTACGTGGGTGCCGAGGAACACTCTTGGAGAGTACTCGCTTTTCATCGGGGACAGCTACCCCATTGTGAAGCGGATGCCACCTTCCATGCACGACACGGAAGGCCTGCCGTTCATGAAGCATGGTTGTGTCTTCAGTGCGCACCGCCGGATGAACGACATGCTGGGACACGCTATCCCTGATTTATGCCGCTTCAGCTTGGATGAGTCTCCATCGTGTGGAACCGGACTAGAAAGCTGCGACAACGATTCCCGTTGCCCACCGCTATGGATCGTGCCATCCATGAAGAACACCTGGGACTGGAACCTGGAGGAGGACATGTAGCCCATCTATAACGTGTAAGTGGAGTACGGTAATTGTGAACGGTAGCGCTGTGAATATATGTAGACTAGTCGTGCACAAATTTATCACATGAGTTGGAGATGAACTTGTGTGGCATACTGGCATTTGTCTTTAGAATTTATTACTAGTAAATGTGTTACGTGTACGTGCAACTTGTGTGGTTGTTGCACGGGCTCCAACACCTCTTTGAGAAAAAAAGGTGGCACAGCTTTGGATATACGTGACTTGGCGGCATCATACAGTAGCATCGTTCGCTAAGTTGTACTAGTACACTCCTACTAGGACGACAACTCCTATAAAACCTTGCGCTTGGATCTTTGCCTCTTCGGGAGGTTCAACAGTTCGTACTTGTGTGAACCTTGCACTTGGCTCTTCGCCTCTTCGGAAGGTCCAACAATGATGATACTACAATACAATATGCTTCTGGCAATCTGACACCGATTGAACTGCTGCATGTCCACCGCGAGGGCGAGGCTGAGGGAGAGGGAGATGGAGAGGGAGAGGGCGTTGTAGTCAAAACCCTCTCCTTGTCCTGCGAACCACCGCGCGCATGGGCCAAGGAGAGGCGTAGTAAGCAAGCTTCTCCTCATTCGGCGAGTTGACGGGACACATCAAAGCAGTACTAGTAGTAGTAGAACATACTGCGTCCTTTCCGATTAATATGGCTTAATTTGAAACGAGAAAAATACACTGGCGGTCAACGTATGCAACAGTACGCTCTTTACGGTCACTATATATAGTTTTGCGGCGATTATGCGATCACTAGCTCATCGTAGAGCACCGTATTGCACCCTACTGACCGGCCACATAGTCGACGTGGCACTTTGTTGACTGGTTAAATTTTCACCTGGTTTCTGGGTCCCACCTGTCAGTTGGTAGAGCAAAGAAATCAGTTAAATAAAACTTTACGCAGGCGCGACACGAGTCCAACCCTTGCGCGCGAACCGCCCTGGCTGTGTATGTGAGTGCATGCACGTGTCCTCCCTTGGTCTTCCAACAAAGAGTGTACTACATGATGTACATCTACACTTCCAATGTGTTTAGCCTTTAATCTAAATCGATATTGATTGACTAATGCACCAACTTGTGCTATAGGTATAGGCTACATGTCTATCCTTAATTACAGCATGCAACGGCCTTCATTTAATCTTCTTATCTCAATGGTCGCATGCACACATAAGTCTGCTACTTTTGGGCGTTAATTATGCCCTGGTCAATGTGTAAATCTCTAAATGTACGGTCTTTCACGGATGTAGGGAGTAGGTTGAGCACTTGAGCGTGAGCATGTGTGTTACGTCGTGTGCTGTGTGCCGCATGGGTGCGTGAGTGTTGCGTGCGTCCATGTGTACGTGTGAGTGTTGCATGTTGTATGCATGCATGAATGCATGCATGCATGCATGTGGCTTATTCCCTCCCATTGACATGTCCATTTGGCTATAGATTTCAACAAGTGACTAGGTACGGAGCAAAATGAGTGAAGTGAGCATAGAGGCATAGGGATACTGTAGAAAGGAAGTCCTCGCGATCCATTTATTCCCCATCTCGGTCAGAGAGAACTATTCAACTAGTCTTCGCAGTGAAGTGACAATACACACTGCAGCAGATGGGACACGTAATTAATAAGCTGAACTAGCGTGTTGGTGTTACTAAATCAGTCGGTTATGTTTGGTAGTCTCAAGTAATTGAAAGCATGCACAGCCCACATATCTTATTTGTTGATATGCCACAAAAAAACGAGAAGGGAGTTATTGTACGGTGCCTAAGTGTTTTGGGATTATTTGGTTTTCGTAAGGTGACTTACACACCTAGACAGAGGGAGTAGTAGAATTGAGATTGAATGCACTTTCTTCCCCGTCTTCCACTCTTCTTCCTCCTCTCTTCTTCTTCCTCCTCTCTTCCCCATCGTCAGCACACACCATTTACCCCCGCTCACTGCTCGCCCGCCCGCGCCATCTTCCTTGGTAGCTCGCACGTACCATATCCCCCCGCTCACTGCTCGGCCACACGAGGAGAAGCTTCTTCGCTCGCCCGCCCGAATCCACTTCCCCGCTGGCTCGCAGGCACCGAAAACCCCAATGGCAGAACCGACTGACATGTAGAGCCGCGATTGGAATTCCCTCCCCGATGTTCTCTTGGAGTAGATCTGTAGTCGTATGGACCTACTCAGCACTGTCTGTCTGGCCGCATGCTCGGTGTCTTTGTACCGTCTACTCGTCTGCAACCTGCCGGCTCTTTTCAAGACACCCTACTTGCTGATGCCCGATCCTCGCAGGTGGCCTAGACACCGACTTGACGATCCTATGGAGGTTGCCGTGGTGCCCCTTGACATGCTACCACTACCCGTCCACCTGTCCTTCATGCGCGGCCACTACTGGGCGGGCATGAAGGCCAACTGGATCGTCCTCATCCACCACACCGGAAGCAAGTATCGATAATACGTTTGTATCTCCATACTTATATTTCTTCTCTTATAAAAAACCGAGTTGGTGATGATGGTACGTGTGCCATCTTGCAATATAGACCGTCTGATCTATATCTGACGGATGGAAATTAAACTAAAAGATACCCGCACCCCTCTCCACATTTGCAGACAAGGCCTTCCCTCGTTCATCCTTATCTCTAACAAACCTCATTGTTGAGCAATTAAGAAAGGAAGCCTCTCGAACAAACTGGCCTGGTGGCCGCTACCGGCGTCGTCAATCCCCATGCCTCCGCTCATTTCGACCACCAACCACCACCACACCCCACTCCTCTTCACCTTATCTCATATTTCTCGAGATATCATTAGTTTTTACACATGGGATTACTCCCGCAAGGGTAAATCACAACAAGTGTTTTATAAAAAAATGCATCTTGATGTTCCGTGCAATGCACGGATCTTGCTAGTACTCCTACACAAGACTAAGTTGGTGATGCTGGTTAGTCTGCCATCCGTCGTTTCTGACCATTAGATCTACATCTAATGATTGTGAGGTAAGTTGTTGCCTTTTCTCACCAACATCCCACTTGTCTACCAATTTGCAGAAAAATTCATTATTAGTATCTTAAAACTAACCACATCCCTCCCTGACCTCACCAAAATAGACCAAGGAATATATTCTAATTGAAACATAATATATCTCTAGTGACATATGTATATCAAAATTAGAGTGTTCTATACCAAGTTTGTGAATAAGTATTATTCTAATTATGAATCACTGCAACGGCCATGAACATTGCTAGTATTTCCAACCATGCATTTCTTTTCCTAGTATTCCATAGTTTTGAGTTTTCCATCAAGATATTAGTCACTCATGGTTGATATTTACTTTCAATCATGTACACATATGCACTATGTAACTAGCCTTGCTTATTGGCTTCCAAAGCTTAACTTTCACTCCTACTTACAATATGTAGAGTATTTAACAAAAAACTACCACTTTCAACCAGCCCTAGGAGGAATCTATTGTACAAAAAATAGCAAAAACATACCCAAAATTTCTTAATCCACGCCAAAAACTACCTAGTACTCCTACCGATTAGGTTCGTTTAAACCCATTTATGACAGGGTTGGCCCACATGTCCGTGCTGACGAGGCAGCTTAAACCAACACATTTTGTTTGACCGTTGACACGAGGGACCCACATCTGACCTTCTATCCAGTTATTCCCCCTCAAATCATTATTTTTCCTAAACATCAATTCAAACAGTACTGATGCGTGTTCGTCGGTGGCGCCAGTGATGAGCGAGTTGGCCGCCGCTCCGCCGGACGGGCCGGACGCCGCGCTGGCCTCCACACGGGTTGGCAGGCTGGCCCAAGCGTGACTCACGAGCGAGCAAGCCGCCACGCCGGCCTTCGCTCGAGCCAGATGGCTGGCCTTAGCGCGGTGCGCACGAGCAAGCCGCCGCGCTGCCTTGCCAATCTAGCTAGCAAACCTTGGAGACAAGCAGCTGGACGGAGCTATCTTGGCTAGCTAGCGGCCGCGAGTACCAGACGGAGCTGGCATCCGGGCTGCTGCAACATGGGTTCCGCACCACCGGCGGTTTTGACCTCGCCTTCTGCCGGCGGCGGTAGGTGCGTCCCATGGCCGAGGATGACTAGGTGGACGGGCCGGAGGTAGGAGGTCACTCGATGATTTTTGTTGGTAAGAGCATGTACAATGGTTGATAAGGTAGTCTTATCTTAAGTCTGCCACGTATGCAAGTGGTAGTAGTTTCTTGGCATTTTTTTGGTTTCTTGCATTATTAGAGCAAGTACAATAGAGCTGAGTCAGCGGGCTATAAGAAATAAACTACTACTACATGTTGGCTATAAGATGGGCTGTAGATGACATGGCACTGGCTTATAGCCAGCAGCTGGCTATACTATTAACCATGCTCTTAGGGGTTTCTTGTAAGGAACAATGTACGTACTACTAGCGACAAAAGGCGATTCTAGGTTGGCATTGTACTCTAACGAGTACTACTAGTGGTTGCGGGAGTGTATACCTCGTTTTGTGGGTTCGATCCCGGCCGAACGCACGGCGACCTTTTTAAAAAAAATAGTACTACTACACTTCGCTGCGAGCCAATATTTTACATGGGTAGTTTGAGTTTGGAAGTCAAACGGATGTGCGGCCCCATAATCTAGGTGCACTGGACAGCCTAGCCACGTAAACGGCTTTTCCTTTCCAGCATCCCATGGCTCGCGTGCTCGCCCTAGCCGCAACTCGCTTGCAGCTTCCAGCTAGTAGCATATTTAAACTAGCGCCTCCCAATTAAGCCCGAGGAGCCGGAAAAGCCTGGCGGGGCATTGGGAACTATGCAATATGGATCTGTACGTAAAGTGCTCTACTACTACTCTGTAGCTTATGGCATTGCATGCATGGACTTCACTCCATTATCGGCTCTACTACAAAAGAAATTCCTCTTGCCGTGTTTTTTTTGAAACGGAGGCAAAAGCTTTG
The DNA here is from genome assembly GCF_018294505.1 of Triticum aestivum. NCBI lineage: Eukaryota > Viridiplantae > Streptophyta > Magnoliopsida > Poales > Poaceae > Triticum > Triticum aestivum. The sequence continues at coordinate 519,404,753 of NC_057803.1, read as the reverse complement.
CTTCATCTCATTCATAAAGAAGGAACTACTAACAAAGTTCGACGAGATCCATTACACCTCCACAAATGGAAGCGAAAAGCCTAGTCTGGTTGTATCAAATAACTCAAATGTTCTGCCCCCGCAGTAACCGTCGCTGATAAATAGGCTACTAGTGTGTGCGTGAGAGGAGCGGCTGAGTAGGCCAGCTACGTGAGAGGAGCGGCTGAATAGAGAACCGAGAGTAACCACTAGGCCACTACGCAGGTGTACTTCCCCTGCATTGATATTACAGCGATGGTTCTAGAGAACAGTAGTACCCTCCACTTCTAACTGTAGCTCCTTGGCCCTGAGATTCAAGAGTTCAAAACTGGTGCACTATACTAGACTAGACTAGAAGTACAGTACATCGCACTACTAGTTGAGAAAAGTAGTACTAGTACTACTACAGTACAAGTACGTACTCCGTCACATAATGTAAGACCTTTTTTGACACTAGTTGGCGTGTACAAAAAATGGCAAAAACATACCCAAAATTTCTTAATCCACGCCAAAAACTACTACCTAGTGCCAAAAATTTCTTACTAGTGCTATTATTTACAGTATAATGCAATCCCATAATGTTCCATAATCCCTTTCTTTCAAAAAAATCACTTCTGGAGAGAAGATTGCTATCTCCACGTGAGCTTCTCATAGGCCAGCGCCACCGCATGCAGTCATGTGAGAGAGAGGGAGACATCCATGCAGCATGTAGAGAGAGGAGAACGCGGGCGGACAGCCAATTGGCTGCATGGGGCATTTATAGCTGCTAACTCCTCCCATCCATGCGCCAGGGGTATTTCCATCCAGAAAGCATGCAGCGAGCCCCTGCCTTGGTATCCGGGTCTGCTCTTATGCGTAGAGTAAAAAGAATCAAAGGGAGTACTAGTAAATAATAGCCTCACCCCTTCGCTGAGGAACGATCTACAGTTGGAAGGGACGAGGCCCTGCGGTTACTACGCTCTTATCTCCTCCTTGCCGGTTCCCCTCCCCCCGAAGAGAAGGCAGTTCATCGCTGCTCCCATGGATTCTCCAGGCGGTTCTCCTCCTCGTCGGGGCTGGGAAACCTTGGACGACGATCCTGTGGGAGAAATCGCATGCCGCTTCGACGTCCTCACCGCTGCAAGACTCGGTGCTTCTTGCACCAACTTTTTCAAGACGCTGCTTAAACGGGCCATGCTTGTGGGTATTCCATGCATCCTCGAGGAGAAGGTTCTTCTATGGGACACTCCTTCGAACAGTCCACCGCTCCCTCGCCATGGTTGCACGTTGACTCCGCTAGAGTTGCCGGCGTTGAGAGGTAGTCAGATTTTGTCCGATGAGCAGGTCAGTAATGGAGTTTGATCATGTAGTACATAGTTATTCCATTTCCATCCCATAATTTCTCCATTGCCCATCGTCTTATATATAGGTCTGGGTCAGTGCCAATGAAGATTGGCTTGCATACCTCCGGTCGGATACCACCATCATTTTGCACAACATCCACAGCAGTGCGGCCGTTCTGGTAGACCCCCTCTCCACCATTGGGATCGGCCTTCCGGACTGGCTGGGCAAGAATATGTATGATGATGCCTACATGAGATTGAAGAAGATAGCAATTGCGGACCCGCCGACAAAGCAACGCAGCTACGACGATTACTATCTCATCGCGGTGTTCGACATAAGGATTGCCATCAATGCAGGAGGCTGTAACGGCAAAGGCTGGCGCATGTTGGCGGCGGCAGATTTGTACCCCTACACGTTCGAAGATGCCTTGCGCCATCTAGGCTGCATCTTCGCGTTGACAAGCCAGGGGACTTGTTTCATCTGGTTGACATCCTATGGTACGGGAGATTACAAACGAAATGCACAAACCATCATTTGCATCCCTAATGGTACTCCATTATTTTGCAGGGACCAGTCATCCCCCGATCAAAATAAGATCGCCGATCCTGGATGTGCATTTGCATCCGTGATTCGGTCTAACCTAGAACCTTGTAGCTGGCTTTGGCATATTGGGATCAACTATCTTAGCAGTCGTTACCCATGATACCACTGATGTGCAACATGGTCACATAATCTACCACGATCGACCATCACCATCTACCCAGGTATTCCATTTTTTAACCCTCTCGCCTTCTCTTTCATTGTTGTACTAGTAGTATACTTTGTAGTACTAGTAGGAGTACTTTTTACCTTGGAGGACGCGTATAGCTAGCTAGGCCCTTGAAGACTTGAACCCACTAGCTGCCACCATTTTTGTTTTTCCATGTCTTACTATCTCATCCATGTAGCCAAGAGTGGCTATATATAATAAGCCTGTTATTTTACTTCCTCTATACTGGAGTAGTACTATTTGCTGCATAGTATTACTGACCGCCACATTTGAGCACAACATTATTATGCATGGACCTTGACTATGTACGTCACCATGTGTCCAGATCTGGGATGCCGCGTGTACCAGATGAACGGCACCGAGTTCGACCCCCGTGATGCTACTTGGGTGCCGAGGAACACTCTTGGAGAGTACTCACTTTTCATCGGGGACAGCTACCCCATTGGGAAGTGGATGCCACCTTCCATGCACGACAGGGAAGGCCTGCCGTTCATGAAGCATGGTTGTGTCTTCAGTGTGCACCGCCGGATGAACGACATGCTGGGACACGCTATCCCTGATTTATGCCGCTTCAGCTTGGATGAGTCTCCATCATGTGGAACCGGACTAGAAAGCTACGACAATGATTCCCGTTGCCCACTGCTATGGATCATGCCATCCATGAAGAACACCTGGGACTGGAACCTGGAGGAGGACATGTAGCCCATCTATAACGTGTATGTGGAGTACGGTAATTGTGAACGGTCGCACTGTGAATATATGTAGACTAGTCGTGCACAAATTTATCACATGAGTTGGAGATGAACTTGTGTGGCATACTGGCATTTGTCTTTAGAATTTATTACTAGTAAATGTGTTATGTGTACGTGTAACTTGTGTGGTTGTTGCACGGGCTCCAACACGCTCTTTGAGAAAAAAAAGGTGGCACAGCTTTGGATATACGTGACTTGGCAGCATCATACAGTAGCATCGTTCGCTATAGTTGTACTAGTACACTCCTACTAGGACGACAACTCCTATAAAACCTTGCGCTTGGATCTTTGCCTCTTCGGGAGGTTCAACAGTTCATACTCATGTGAACCTTGCACTTGGCTCTTCGCCTCTTCGGAAGGTCCAACAATGATTATACTACAGTTTTGCGGCGATTATGCGATCACTAGCTCATCGTAGAGCACCGTATTGCACCCTACTGACCGGCCACATAGTCGACGTGGCACTTTGTTGACTGGTTAAATTTTCACCTGGTTTCTGGGTCCCACCTGTCAGTTGGCAGAGCAAAGAAATCAGTTAAATAAAACTTTACGCAGGCACGACACGAGTCCAACCCTTGCGCGCGAACCACCCTGGCTGTGTATGTGAGTGCATGCACGTGTCCTCCCTTGGTCTTCCAACAAAGAGTGTACTACATGATATACATCTACACTTCCAATGTGTTTAGCCTTTAATCTAAATCAATATTGATTGACTAATGCACCAACTTGTGCTATAGGTATAGGCTACATGTCTATCCTTAATTACAGCATGCAACGGCCTTCATTTAATCTTCTTATCTCAATGGTCGCATGCACACATAAGTCTGCTACTTTTGGGCATTAATTATGCCCTGGTCAATGTGTAAATCTCTAAATGTACGGTCTTTCACGGATGTAGGGAGTAGGTTGAGCACTTGAGCGTGAGCATGTGTGTTGCGTCGTGTGTTGTGTGCCGCATGGGTGCGTGAGTGTTGCGTGCGTCCATGTGTACGTGTGAGTGTTGCATGTTGTATGCATGCATGCATGCATGCATGCATGGGGCTTACTCCCTCCCATTGACATGTCCATTTGGCTATAGATTTCAACAAGTGATTAGGTACGGAGCAAAATGAGTGAAGTGAGCATAGAGGCATAGGGATACTGTAGAAAGGAAGTCCTCGCGATCCATTTATTCCCCATCTCGGTCAGAGAAAACTATTCAACTAGTCTTTGCAGTGAAGTGACAATACACACTGCAGCAGATGGGACACGTAATTAATAAGCTGAACCAGCGTGTTGGTGTTACTAAATCAGTCGGTTATGTTTGGTAGTCTCAAGTCATTGAAAGCATGCACGGCCCACATATCTTATTGGTTGATATGCCACAAAACAAAAAACGAGAAGGGAGTTAATGTACGGTGCCTAAGTGTTTTGGGATTATTTGGTTTTCGTAAGGTGACTTACACACCTAGACGGAGGGAGTAGTAGAATTGAGATTGAATGCACTTTCTTCCCCGTCTTCCACTCTTCTTCCTCCTCTCTTCTTCTTCCTCCTCTCTTCCCCATCATCGCCACACACCATTTACCCCCGCTCACTGCTCGCCCGCACGCGCCATCTTCCTTGGTAGCTCGCACGTACCATATCCCCCCGCTCACTGCTCGGCCACACAAGGAGAAGCTTCTTCGCTCGCCCGCCCGAATCCACTTCCCCGCTGGCTCGCAGGCACCAAAAACTCCAATGGCAGAACCGACTGACACGTAGAGCCGCGATTGTAATTCCCTCCCCAATGTTCTCTTGGAGCAGATCTGTAGTCGTATGGACCTACTCAGCACTGTCTGTCTGGCCGCATGCTTGGTGTCTTTGTACCATCTACTCGTCTGCAACCGGCCGGCTCTTTTCAAGACACCCTGCTTGCTGATGCCCGATCCTCACAGGTGGCCTAGACACCGACTTGACGATCCTACGGAGGTTGCCGTGGTGCCCCTCGACATGCTACCACTACCCATCCACCTGTCCTTCATGCGCGGCCACTACTAGGCGGGCATGAAGGCCAACTGGATCGTCCTCATCCACCACACCGGTAGTCCATGGCGTCTCGTGGATATCTACACCCAGCGAGAGATCACCCTTCCATCATTGGATACCGCCGCCACCGAACCTCGCGGCCCGCCGGACACTCCTGCCTACTACGCACGAGACGCGTCAAGCTTTTGGCTCGACCTCTGTTTGCAGAAAGTTGTAATCTGTGAAGTGCCCACACCATCAGAAGACTACATGGATTACAAGCTCATTGCCTTGTTCAAGAAGGGGTTAGTCTATCTGGAATCTGGTCGCCATACATGGTTATGGCTCATCATCAATCTTGTTGAGGAAACATTTCTGTCTGATGCTATAGTGCACGATGGCATCGTTTACGCGGTCGACGCACAGATTGGATACCTATATTGGTGGAATCTATCATCGTGTAATTGTTATATCTCATCTCATCTTTACCTTATGAATACGACTGCCTGTTCATCTGTTACAAATTTAGAATGCATAGCATGTCTATAACCACATCATTGCTATATGTTCCTCTCATTTCCTAGATTTTTATGACCACGCATGTTATTGTTAGAGTTGATATGAGAACAATTGGCATCTAATGATTGTTAGAATACATATTATGAGCATAACATCATGATTGCTATATGGTACTCTCGTTTACAAGGTTTTTATAACAACGCATGTTATTGCTTAGAGTTGATATGAGAACAGTAGTAGGAAGTGCTATGGTAGAATATGAGTAGGTGCTGTCATAGCTGTTTTCCTCTCATTGTTACATGATGTTTGAACCATGACATATTGCTAGAATATGAAAGCCATTGGCTTATTTTAACACGATGGCATTGCAATTCTCCGCCTATGATATGTGTCACTGTTATAATAATCTTAATTCCACACATACTCTGAACATGATTGTTTATTTTTGTCCTTTTAGTCTCCAATTTGAATTGTTGTAGCAGACACAAATGCGCTGGCCTTCATGATTCCAGGACCTGGAATCATACCAGCCGATGGGTGGTGGTTTATCGCTCGTTCAGCTGACGGCGGTCATTTGATGCTCATTCACACATACCAAATTGACCAAACCATTACATCAAACCACATGCAGTACAATGCGTGGGGCGTCCGTGACATTAATGGCTATGGCTGCTTCGTGTTCGAGAAAGATCCCAGCTCCGTTGGACCAGGCGTATTCAACTGGAGGCGGGTTTATAGCCTCGCCAACCACTCCTTGTTCCTTGGGCTCAATTATCCGATCATCCAACCAATCATCGATCATATCACCGGCGATGATTACTGTGCTATGCAACTTCCATTCGCGAGGGGGGCTGTGTTTACACATCATACCATGGGTTTCATGAATCACCATATCTAGAGATTTGTCGACACAGCTTGTTGCCAGATAATCTTCGGTGTGTGAAAGGCATCAAGCTTCCATGCGATGGATGGCTTTTGCAAACCCGACATGCGGCGATGTGGTTCATGCCAACAACAAATATGCACAACTTGATTCGTGCTAATATCTAGACTAAGTCATGTATTCTGCTGCTGTAGCACAACCCTCTTTTGTTGGATATTATGTACTGTTGTTAGTTTGAAGCACTCCTCTGGTTAGAAGGATAGATACCTTCCTGGGATCAAGTGCATCCTAACTCACCTGCGTAGGATGTACTGATAATGATGATGGAGATGCTATGCAGAAGCCA